>NW_025054816.1:0-8096 GCF_019279795.1 Protopterus annectens
CGTTTGAAATTATGTCTAGGACCCATTTGTCGCCTTTGTGACAATGTGCCAGTTGTCTGAAAAAAGTCTTGAGTTTTCCTACACTCCCAAGGGGCTGCCAAGAGAGTGTTGCTTGTACCAGATGAGGTGTGCAAGTAATTGAGTTTGCCTTCTGGTAGTTTGGGACCCTGTTTTCTCCTCCCTTCTGTGTTGCAGTGTCCCATTGTTGAGGTTTGTACTGGGCTTCATGGTTGCCCTCTGCCTCTTGGGCGTCTGTATTTACCCTCTGTGGTCTATCAGTGGCTGGAAAAGGACCAATTTTTTGTTGGCCAATTTCTGCACTGAAAGCGGAGGGGCTGTACCTGTAGAAAATCTTTGACTCTCTGCATAGATTTTTGCCTTATCTCTCCATTTTTACTTTAAGACTTCTTCTGCTTTAACTCCAAAAGAACATCCTGCTGTAAGGGGAGCATCTAGAAGCTTTTGCTTTACTAACATGATCAGGCAGAGTATTTTGTTCCTTTAACCAAGCATGCCTAAGTATAACAGACCCCAGTGATCAGCTGCTTCCACTGCAAAGCCTTCAAAGAATCAAAACCACATTTGTAAATGCATGCTTTGCCCACCTGTTCAGTTGCATGTAACAGATCCTGCATTTATTTCAATTCAGACTGTTGAGGGAGTGTGCTCATTTTTTGTTTTAAATGAGACATTAGAAATTGCTGATATTTTTAGCATGTGAAATGGGCAATTTAGTGCCCTCATAGAGTGGAAATGGCTGGGGTGTAAACCTTTTTCCCCCCACCTGTCTAGTGCCTCTGGGAGTCCCTTTCAGAGGGTACAGGATTTTTGCCATAGAAGCCATAGCCCCTTTGGGACCCTGGATCCCAGCAACAGGGCTTTTGTAAAAAGGAATTTGTGGGAATCAGGCACTCTCATAGTATCCTGTCAGGTTTTGGCTGGAGCAGGAGGCAGAGAATCTGGTTCAAACTGGATTCTAAGTAAACATCATCACAATGTATCGAAAACTAGGGGATGGCAAGTGGTCTGTGCTGGGGAGTAAAAGAAACTCTCTGAGCCTTTTCTTTGAGTCAGAGTAGTCCTGACCTTCCCAGTGAAAATGTTCCCTCATAGTGTGTAAAGTTTCCCCAAAGGAGTAGTCTTCAGGGGGAGAAGCTGAGGGAATAGAATCCTCAGCATCAGAATCTTCATAAAGGGAGAAGGAGTAATCTTGGTACTCAGAGGAGCCTGAGGAAATAGACACTTGTTCAGAAGAGGCATAATCTTCCTCTTGTCTAGGCCTTTTGTCAGGTGGGGGCTGGGAACCCCTGATTAAAGAGATCAAATCTTCAACCATTTTGAACATCTGTTTCTTAGGCATGGGGCCTTGAACTGGAGACTGAAGTGCAGTCTTTTTAGGTTTAATAGGAGTCTTAGTCTTAGGATAAGTTTTTATGGTGAGCGTCGTCGGTCTGAAGATGCCTTCAGAAACCAAAGGTGTTTCTGCAGCACCGACATCTTTATCAGCAGTGTCGTCGGTAGGGGCTAAACAAAATGGCTGCGTCAGCCTAGTACTCTCCGCCAAAAGCTCCGAAGCGGTCTTGGGTTCCAGATCTGCGGTAGTCAGGAGCTGCATCGGAGCCTCACTGAAGACCGGTGAACCGGAGACTGGACCAGCCGAAGCCTCGAAGTCCGGCTTGGGTCTAGGCTGCCTGTCCTTGTCCTTGCGTTTTTTGTGCACGCCGGTAGTAGGTTGCTCCAATGGCATAGTGTAGTTAAATTTTCTACTGAAGTAGTGTCGTGCAAAATCAAAGTGCCTTTTTATAGTAATGCAGCATTAAACCTAGCACACAAAGCGACAACCAGTGGCTGGTAAGTGGTCTGGAGCCCTAGGCAAGGTATGCAGTAGAATGAAAAATCCTTATGAGGTATTTGCTTCCCACAAGAAATACAATTGTTAACTTTTCTGACATCGGTCTGAGGCAAGAAAGTTTCCCCAACGAGGGATCTGAAGTCGACCCGAAAATCTCAGGAGGTCGGCCCGACCGGCACTGCGAACTGCTTCTGCTTGAGACCATTTTGGCAAGAAAGACTGAAGAAAATGGCATCGGATGCATTATTTATACCCTAGGCTAGCACTGGCGTCAGGGAAGCTTTTCGACAGCAACCGACGCTGGACCAAGACTTTGGAATTCCGGCCGACTGCGGGACCGCCTGACGACAGGATAACCCAAGTGTGATGACTGCAGAAGTGTAACACGATGAACATCAGAGTGTAATAACATACACAATACATTTTTACTTAAGTTCTTATACAGGGTATCATCAAAACTGCAAATGACGTTGATCAGACTACATAAGTATGAATTAAATGTGAATTATAACTTGAGCAAGGAAATGCATACATCAGATATGCTAGGTCATTTGCATCTACCATAGGAAAAAAGAGTCATATGGGGAAGAAACTAAAATGAAGTGGATAACTTTACAGTTACTTGTGGCAAAAGAGAAGACAAAACTCTTTCAGTGGCAACTAGCATGAAGAAATGCTTCCAGACTTATCAGAACTACAGCTTGTTGTTTTATGATGTTTAAAGTAGAAAAGGCAAGTGACTGATCAGCAGAGTATGAAAGAAAGGTTGGCAAGACTACAGGTGCATTTTGTAAGTGTTAAAGAGGATTTGATGCATTATACTGATCAGGGACACTGATAGAAGTATAGTAAGAAAAAAATCTTTGTGCAGTGCGTATCATAGCAACAATCCAAGAGAGAACAAGACTGCTTACATAATACCTGAAAGACAGAGAAGAAAGGTTTTATTTCAGTTAACAGAATCTTCTTCTTCTTTTCGGCTTTTCCCGGTTAAGGGTCGCCACAGCGGAACTCCGGTCCGCTAATGATTGGCAGTAGATTTTTAAGGTGCCAGCCCGACACCCAACCTTCAACAAATATGCTTGATTATTCAAACTTTACTACCATTGTGAAGTTACAAGACACACGTGTTGGCATTACTAATGTACATAAAGTGTACTTCTGAGACTCAGAATACCTGATGTGGTTGTGTTATACAATGAGCCAAAATATGAAAGTGTGGATGGGATTCAAGAGATTTCCAGAGCAATGAGAATTTAAACATGTCACCTCTAGCCCAAACTACTAACACTCCTATGGCCAAGTTGAGAAAACAGATCAAATTGTGAATTCAAGAAGGTAATTTAACGCATTAATAGTGACTGTCATGTAGATGCTCATCTAGCTTTGTTGAAATAAATACTTCCTAGCAAGTTGTATACCTATCACCTACTCAGCGACAGATGAGTTACAGATTAAAGAATAGACTACCTACCTTTACCTTTCCTAAATTCAATATGAATGTCTAATTTCATTACAGAACAGAATAAAAACAAACCAATCTAGACAAAACTTTTATTACGATCACAAAATAAACAATCTATTTTCTTCGAAAGATGGGAAATGAGTGACAGTCAAAGTTCAAATGAAAAGCAGCTAGAAGGATTTGGTGCCAAGAGGTGTAAGCAGGCGAGATCTTTCGCTCATAATGAAGATAGAAAGCTACTGAAAAGAAACCTGAGACATTTGTTCAAAACAAATATATCCCATACAAACTGTGACAAGTACAAGAACTGTGTTTATGAAACATCCACCAAGAACTGTCTAAAAGTGTTGAAAGAGCTTTCAAAGAAGGCATCTACAGAGGCATTTCAAGAAGTAGAAGTGGATAACTAAGAACTGTTCATATGAATTGAGAACAACCCAAAAGACTTTCTAAAGGAGGCGTTCCTTGATGTTGTTCCTTGTATATTAACAAGCAGCAGGACAGACCACAGACTCCCAGAAATTTGTAAAATATGGTAGCTTATTTAGAAAGTCAGCAAATACTCAAATAACTGCAAGGACAGTAAAAGTGCCAAATAGTACTGAATAGCTTTGAAATCTCCCTCTGCTGTATATACCGATAAAATATTTCACCTCTGTAACTGAAATACTGAATAAAACTAAAACAAAAAGAATATTGGAATTTCCTAGCATTATGAAACAAAATAATGTTTGTTTTGAAGTGCATAAATGTTTATTAACAGAGCTTGCTGATCCCTGGGCTTTGTTTGCAGTTCCTGTTACTGAATCTTTACCTAATTTGGAACAGAGGAGGTTCCCTTGCTTACCAGTGGGAGTGGGAAGCATTGAGCTGCCTGTTGGTCCAGTTTTGTGAGGTTTCAGCCAGTAACTTGTAGTTTATTGGTCGTTTTGGGCCAGTTCCTAGCTTCTTTCAGCCCCTGATATAAAAAAGCTAGCCAGCAGCGTTGGCGATTTAGCATGATTGCATGTGATTGCTTAGCGAGTTCTACGGAGTTGCGTGAGCTGCTACTGTTGCACACTAGGGCAGCCCTTGATTAAAGAGATTTAAACTATTAGGGCTACCCTAAATTACACTCTTCAAATTTTACCATAAAACTACCTTCCTCGAACTATACTACTGATCTAATCAGCGTATCCTATAACTAAAGATCATCTCTACTTGACTCCAAGTAGACTATTCTCTATCTGTTAAACCTAGCACTTGCTCTACAGTACTTAATACCTTGATACGCACTCTTGTCATAGATGAGTACCCCAAAAGGCAACCCCATTTCTCGGTCACCCATCCCGAATCTTTTTAAAGTTTTTGTCTATCCTTCTAGCATGTCGAGGATCAGTTGCTAGTGTCCTCTCCTGCTCAGCTGGTGAACCTGGGAATATTGAGGCAATGTTACAATTGCCTCATGTACTGAACAACCCTCTCCTCCTCCCACAAAACACAAATACATGCAGAGATGCAACTATCTGGCCAAACTGGAGGCTGAGCTCTCTCAACATAGGACTGGCAAGACCAGTCAGGAGGAGAAGGTTACCACACACACACTATAGACCCAGTCTCACATAGTACCATTACAACCTCAAATCATACACATAAACACACAAAGACATACTTTCGGGCTCTGATCAAAAATCTAGCAAAACAGCAGAGGCCACCGAAGCAGACACCCAAACAACCACCACCTCAGAACACAACACCTGCAACACATAGACCTCACAGTCAGAGTGTCAAACAGTCACAGCCCCTTGGGCCAAACACAATGCCAGACACACTAGTCATTGGTGACTCCATAGTCAGACACACTGGCGTCCGCCACCAGACTGAGTAAGGAGAAGGTCACAGTAAGCTGTCTGTCAGGCGCTAGAATCCGCCACATAACATAAGCACTCAGGTCTCTCAACAGCAGGTACAAATATGACTCAGTCATTGTCACGCTGGTGTAAACGACCTGAGGCACCTCCTTGGACTACATGAAAGAGACATTGAGGAGCTCTCTGATTATGTAGGCCAGGCAGAGTATGACCCTGACCTTGAGCAGTATCCTACCTTCACCAAGAATGATGCCACAATACAGAGATAAGATGATCAGCTTTAACAATTGGCTTAAACACTGGTGTCATTCAAAGGGATCCAGTATCTGTCTGCCTGGGATGACATGCTGGACAAACCCACGCCATGAGGGATGGCTTGCACCTGTCACCCTGGGATTCGGATATTGGCAAAGGCTCTTGCCACCCCATAGTGCCTTTTTGAGCCAAGGCTCAAATTCTAAACCTACCACCCTAGAACACAAAAAGGAAAAAACTAAGGGTAATGCTGCTCAATGCCAGAAGTCTAAATCTCAAAATGCCTTTCGAGTCCCTTCTCAGTATGGCGACCATCGATGTCTGTGCTGTGCCAGGAACCTGGTTCAAGGCTCCTGAGAGCACCCCAGCACTATCAGGTTTTACCCTCATATCATGCGTTCCGGCCCCAAAATCCGGACAATACCAAGAAAGGAGGAGGGGTATCCATATTCATCAAGGACACCCACACCTCAAGACTGATGGCAACGCATGATGCATCGGAGACCATCCAGGTGCAATTAACCGTAGGCAAGACTGCTCTGCAAATTGTAGCATGTTACAGGCCACCCTCTGAAACTCAGGAACCTCACATGGCCTTCCTGAAAACACTAGAGGATAAATGTATCACCAAACACCATCATACTAGGTGACTTCAATTACCCTAATATAGACTGGGGAACACTACTCAAGCCCAAACACCCTAGCCCAAAAAGTTCCTGGAATTCATAAACTCAAATGCCATGGAACAACTGGTCACCATCCCACAAGAGGAGATAACATACTTGATCTCATCACGAACATGGGAGCACAATGTTCAACACGGAGTATACCCCTCACTGGTGAGATCAGATCACAAGCTAATCTAGCTGGAGGTCCTCATCCCACCCCACCTGAAATAAAAAGACCACAGTAAAGAACTTCTCAAAAGCCGACTTCACACTTCTAAAGACTAGTGTGGTCTCTTTAAGGCCCCCGAACCGCGGAAAACAGTACTCAAGCAGCTGAATCACTTACAAATGCCTTCTACCAGCACCTGCAGGAGCTGCATGGATAAGGCAATCCCAAGCAAAACAAAGACTCTTTGTACCAAAGGCAAGCGTCCAGTCTGGTGGACCCCAGCCATAAACAAACTCTACAACAAAAGCGAAGCTACTACAAAGATAGAGCAAAATCCTTAAAAGGTAAGACACCCTTGATCACTATAAGTAAAAACTAAGAGCTCTCATAAAATCATCTAAAAAGCAAATTTCGAGAGAAAAATAGCTAAAGACTCAAAAGACAATCATAAGGCCTTCTTTGGCTATGTTAGAAACCTAGGAGGAAACTCCCAGATATGCTCAGAACTAGTTCAAAATGATGTGAAGATTACTGATCCTACAGACATTGCCAACATACTGGCGAACAGGTTCAGTGCAAACTTCTCCCCTCCCCAAAAGGAGAGATATCTATAAGCGATTGCAGCCCCCAAACATCTCCAGCCCAAGTGAACTGCTCTCTCCAAAGCAAAAACACAGCATCCATGGGACCTGATGGTGTCCCCGGCTGTGTGCTCCTGAACTCAATGAGAATTAAACCCACAGCTAGGACAGCTGTTTTAATCAAAGTCTTACCTCTGGATGCATTACCCAGGGTGGCGCACTGCAACTGTGGTCCCACTTCACAAAGGTGCCTCCACCCGACCCTGGAAATTACCGCCCATTAGCTTGACAAGCCTTATCTGCAAAGCCATGGAGAGGATCATAATGGACCTCATAAATAAAGACATAGGAATTTGCAGACTTTGGATCCAACCCAGTTTGGCTTTGTCAAAGGCAGATCATGCCTTTAAACTTGGTTGACTTTTGAAACAGTCACCAAAGCCATTGATGAGGAAAGGCAGTCCATACAGCCTACCTCGATCTGGCTAAGGCCTTCGATACAATACCCCACTCGGGTATCATTGAAAAACTCATCAGCTTAAATGTTAACCCATACATCACAAGATGGGTTGCAAACTGGCTGAGTGACAGAACCCACAGGGTCAGAGTTGCTGGCGCCATGTCAGACTCAAAGCCTGTCACAAGTGGTGTCCCACAGGGCTCAGTCCTGGGCCCACTCTTGTTTGGCATCTACTTTTCAGTACAAGCAAACACAGGAGGGTTATGGCTGACAAAAGTTTGCAGATGACTGCAAACTGCGCCATAGTAGAAAACACATCTGACACAGATATCCTTCAGAAGGGTCTCACAGAAGCGGATAACTGGTGCCAGAGCCACGCCTAAGTTAAATGCCAAAAATGCATAGTCATACCCTTGGAAAAACAAGAGTTACCCTATCTACCAAATGGGTGGCAATCCACTGAGCACAGAAGAAGTTATCAGGGACCTGGGGACCCAGGTTGATAGTAGTCTGTCATTCGACACCCATGTAGCTAAAGTAGTCAGGAAGACCTTCTACATTGCCCACCTTATCATGAAGGGTTCTCATCTAGATCAAGGGAGGTCATAGTCTCCTTTACTCATCACTCATCAGACCAATGATTGAGTACAATGCCCCATTCGAATGTATCTGACCCGACACTTGCAGCAGCTGGAGGCCACAAAGTTCCTCACCAAAAGGATAAAGGGTCTCAAAAATCTGTCCCTATGCTGCCGACTGAAGAACTCCAGCTCTATTCAGTACACATTCCAAGGGC
>NW_025054817.1:0-9115 GCF_019279795.1 Protopterus annectens
CAGACAGGGTCTGAGGGAGCTGACAGCATGTCGCACAGCCATGACTGACAGTATGCGTGACAGCGGCTGCCATCCGTAATTTCACCGATGTAAAGACAACGTGGGGACATATTAGACCGTTCCACAACTCATGTCCATGAGCCAGGCGAGGGTGGACTGTTGAGGAGGCGTATGCCAGCAACAGCAGCAGCTGGCAGTCATGGAGACAACAGGCGCCCCCATAGTCCAGCAGCCCCAGCAATGCTGGGTCTGTGCTGTCATCAGCCCCGGAGACCCTGGCTCTGGCCAGGCCGACAGGGATCTGTGTCCAGTCAACGAACACCTGCTTCTGATGACAGTACCCATCTGGGTTGGTCCCGGATACGGTCCGTAGCACCCTGCAAGGCACAGGTACCGTGTCCGTGGCCAGAGACACTGATCTGTATGACCTGGCAGGTACAGTCTGTGGCTGTCCACAAACACCAGTATATGGCAGCCATGAGGTGGAACTGTGTGCATCCATACACACATGCGAATTGACAACACCTTGTGCTACCACATACCCCCCTGCATCAACATTGCCCCACCTTGTACTGCTGTCCCTCACCAACACACATACATACTGTCAGTTGGTGGTATTGGTGGCTGACTCAGGCATACCAAGTTCACACCCTGTGCATATGATGAAACTGTGCCACCTCCTGCAATCTGTAACATCAGTGCAGGTACAGGTTAACATGTTGCTGATGCACAGGGTGACTACTTAGACGTAGTAATAGTATCATGTTGTTAACAGTACTGTTCTGAAATAATTGTGGGTATATCACAGCATGCCTGATGCAGTAAGGTATGATTGTCATGTACTGTTGTCTACACCCATGGTAAATACCATAGTGTATCATCTGCACATGTTGGCATACTGGTGGTAAGGATGTCAGCAAGTATATACATTAGTACTGGGAGATAAGGCCAATGAAAGTGTGTCACGCAATGATGGACATATAAACTGTAAGTGGCATGTTGCCACTGGACTCTGCAATCACGGATGTTTGAGGATGTTGATATGTGTGCAGTACCTACGACTGGTACAGGACACACAGGGCACCCTAGCACTTCAGCTCACATCTCATACCATGTTAGACAGCCCCAACACACAAAACTAACTGTCACAGAGGAGGCTGCCCATACATGTATATGCCACTGCTAACTAATCACAGGCACTACACCCTCACATACTCATCTTCTGTTGAACCACCTGCTTACGCTAAGGGATGGCTTTGCACCTATCGCCCCTGGGATTTCAGATATTAGCAAGGCTCTTGCTACCCCATAGTGCCTTTGTTAGAGCAGGAAACTCAGTAACCAAACCCAGCTTTCATAGGTATCACAAGGGATAAGAAACTAAGTGTAATGCTACTCAGCAGAAGTCTAAACCTCAGATGGCACACTTTCAGAGCCACTCCTTAGCATGGAGGGAACGCCGATATCTGTGCGTAACAGATGATACCTGGTTCAGGGCTGCTGAGAGCACCCCAGCACTGCCAGGTTGTACCTCATACCATGCTTTCAGCCCAAACTTGGACTAGAACCACAAGGAGGGTATTGATATTCATCAAAGATGCCACACTTCCGAGTTGGTGGCAAAGCACAAAGCATCGAGAGACTATCCATGTACCGGCAATGGGCAACACTGCACCTTCAGGTTATAGCCTACAGACCACCGCCCAAACCGGGCTTCGCACTTTCGGCCTTCCTGAGAACAGTGGAAAAATATGAAGGTCTCACCAAAACACCATTATATTGGGCGGCTTCAACTACCCCAAACATAGACTGGGGAGCATGACTCTAGCTCCAACACCCTGGCCAAAGATTTAAAATATATGAACTCCGATATGGAACGACATTGCCAGTCCCACAAAAGGAAAACTTATCTGGACCTGATCATCACCAATATGGGGGACTCTATGCTCCAGACCAGAAGTGTATCCCTCACTGGTAAGATCAGACCATAAACCTAATCTCACTGGATATTCATCCCGGCCCTGCCCAGAAACCATTGAACAACTATACAAAACCATTCACACTCCTCAAAACTGGGGTGGAAACCTTCAACCCCCAGGCGCAACGAAAGGAAATGGACCAGGCAGATTCCTCTATAAAGCACAGCATTCTATGGACATGCTTCAGGGCCATGGATCGTAAGTCCCCAAATAAAACCAAGACCCAATCCTTCAAGGCAGAGCGTCCTGTCTGGTGGACTTTGGCCTAAAAACAAACTGTACGGCAGAAGGAGGAAGCTACCTAAATGCAGCAAAATCCCAAAGGAAGGCATCACTACAGTCGTATGGCAAAAACTACGGGCACTCATAAGATTGTCAAGGCCAGCCGAGAACATTGCACAGGACACAGGATAATCACAAAGAGCTTTCTTTAGTTATGTTAGGAACCTGGGTGGTAATTCCCACAGATATGCTCAGAGGTAGTCCAAAATGTCAATAGAAACAGCAAACACACAGACATTGCTTGCTAACATCCTAGCTGACAGGTTAAGCGCCAAACTTCTCCCTCTCCACCAAAAGGGCAAATATTTATCCTTGAGGCCCTTGCCTGATGACATCTCAGATTAACTCAGGTAAGAGCCGCCCTCTCCAAAGCAATAAACACTGCATCAATGGGACCAGACGGTGTCCCGGGCTGTCTACATGAACCCAGAAGAGCTACACCCAAACATACCACTGCTGTTTCAATCCAGCCTTACTACGGGATATGTGGCCAAGAGTGTCATACAACACAACAGTAGTCCCTCTACAGAAGGTGGTGCCTCCAGGATCCTGGACATTATCGCCCCATAAGCCTGACTAGCTTGGTCTGCAAAGCTATGAAAGAATCATCATGGACCTCATAAGTAAAAATATTGGGGACCTATAGACACTGGATCATACCTGGTTTGGCTTTGTTAAGGTCAGATCCTGCCTATATCAAACCTGGTTGGTTTCTTTGAAACAGTCACCAAGGCATTGGCGAGGGAAGGTGGTCACCCGCAGCCCACCTGGACCTCGCAAAAGCCTTTCCCGATACAATACCCACTTGGGCATTCCTAGAAGCTCACCAGCAAATATATTATATGTCACTAGATGGATTACACTGGCTCAAAGACAGAACCCATGGTTAAATTGCTGGAGCCATGCGGATACTCAAACCAGTTAGGTAATTGTCCCACAAGGCTCCAGTCCTGGGACCTCTCTTGTTTAGTATATATTTATCAGAGTACGAGCCCAACTGCGGAGGACTGTGGCTGACAAGAATGCAGATGACTGCAAGCTAGCGCCATAATGGGCTCTCCAGCCGACACAAATCTCAAAGGGGCCTCGCCGAAATGAACAACTTGTGCCAGAGCCGGCCTCCAGGCTGATGCCAAAAGTGTATAGTCATCCCCTTTGGCAAAACAAAGTGCCCTGAAAATTACCACATAGGTGGTAATCCATTAAGTACAGAAATGATTAGGGACCTGGGGACCCAGAGTTGATAACATTCTCTCTTGCATCAACCACATATTACAGTAGTTGAAAAACATTTATATAGCCCACCTCATCATGAAGGGATTCACATCTGAATCAGGGGAGGACATAGGTACTCTTTGCTCTCATCCCTCATCAGGCCCTTAATTGAGTGCAATGCCCTGTTGGGATGTACCACCGGAACACTGCCTGCAGCAAATGGAAGAGACCCCAAAAGTACCTCACCAAGAGGATCAAAGCTCAAACAGATGCCATATATGACGGTTAAAACTCCAGCTCTACTCAGTGGCATACCACCTGTTCAGAAGCGATCTGTGGTACTGATGTATAAAGCCATGTCAAACCTGGAATTAATAGTCATGCTGCCTCAGAATATCCGAAATCATCAAGCTGCGGCTCGAGACATGAACCTCCAGCACCCAGAAATAAATAGGACATGGAGGGACAGAGTCATAACAGAGGCTCACTTTGGAATAAATCCCAGTCAGGTTGGGCAGGAATCCCTCATTGACTCTCTTCAAGGAGTATCTTGATGAGTGGATGGGATATCTTAGGTTTACCCGGGTATCACTTCTGTCGCACCGGTAGACGAATGCAGTATCACTAACCTCGAAAAGGGCATAGCCGAGATAAATTTACAATGGATGGCGACAATAGCATTCTGGCTAGGTTTATAAATGCCTGGGGACGGGAGATAGCCTAGTCTGAACCTATGAACCCTATGAACCTATGTGCAGTGTTCCCCATTTGGCTATGTACTCAATGTTAATCACCACTTGGCAAATCACAATACTATGGTAGCATGTGCAAGGTCAGTTCAATCAATCACCTCTATGGTACAGTTGTGGAATATGTGGGTCATGTGTAGCCGTGTCAGCCTGCCACATGTGCACGATCAACCCTCTCCCTACATGGGCGTGCAACACATGTATGAGTTGGAACCACCAGCCAAGCTGGGACTAGGCACTCTAGACAGTACTGACGCCAACCTGTCGGGTGGCATGAAATACTGCCGAGTGACTACAATACCAGTCTGATGTAGACCTACACTACGACAGCAATACAAACGCGACCAGACACGCACGGGCCATTCATGGAGCATAGAACAGCGCATCCTGCCTGAGTGGCGAACACCTCTGCAACTAGCACGCGGGCATCGTTATGTAGAACACATCACGCATAACTTTTGCCAGCACACAAATCACCAATAAAGCGCAAACAGTCACAACCTGTGCGGCTAGACAACACACCTGCTGGTTGTGTTGGAAATTGCCTTTATTATCCAGTACGGTGAGGTCGTGCTCACCAGGCTGGACAAAGGTGAAAGTCACAGTGTTGATATGCCCGTGGGGCACTATGGTCCCACCACATAACACAAGCATGCTGGGCAGTCAGAGGCAGACATATGACAGTCATTGTCCATGCCATTATAACAAACATGTGATGTCTACCTCCTGGACTACCTTGTTGAGACATGGAAGGGGCTCTCTGAGCATGTGGCACAGGCTGGTATATTGACCCCGAGCCTTGGCTGGCATCATACTCTCACCAGGAGTGCTGACGTGTTACTGAATGTGATGGTGCTGTAGCTTCACGGCACCCCTGGCTGAGGTTCCCAGCAGCCTGTAGTCACTTGCATTGCTGTGGAACCAACTTGTTACCACTCACAGCAGGTGAGAACATGCGGCACCTGTTCATCAACCTTATGTAGACTATATGCCCAAGACCAGATAATGTAGCAGCCCTCACTGCTGGGTTGATACATACCACTTATCACACTGTATACACGCACCACATTCAGCACCCGCACAGAAGACCACAGTCATAATGTTATCCAGTGCAAATACCGTATACATGTGGCGGGCGTCAGACATGGTAACTATTGAAGGTCACAGGTACATATGTGTATTTGGCACACACGCGCATCATCTGTGTCATTGCCATTACTGGTTTTGTCCGATGTCATGCTATTGTGAACAACATATGCCCACACACATGGGCATTCTGTGTGGCAAAACACACGTGGCATGTCTGCAAACCAATGCCATAACTAACTGTGCTATGACAGTGATGAGACACAGCAGTAGCAGGCGTGCTATTTGCATTAATGGGTGCCCTCTTCCGCTGTACTTGTAGGAATTGCTGACATCATCTCTGTGGGGAATTGGAATATGCAGCCAGCTGGTGTGTTGTACTGGTTGGCAAAGGTCACGATATTCGCACATGTAATTGCACCTATACTACTTTTGCCTCTCACACACACTTGCTATTTGCAGAAGTTCGAAACCCTACTTAACTATGTTATGACACCCAAGACAGGCGCATTAGCAGGGGCGCGCTAATCGCGTGATACTGGAAGGGTTTCCTTCTCCTGCTGTACTTATAGGGTGCTGACATCATCAGTATTTAGAGGGAATGTGCATCCTGTAGTGTATTCTCTAGTTGTAAGGGTCATTTTCATACAGACTTGCATACACACGCTTCCACACACAGTGATCATTTTGCAGATTCAAACCCCTACTTAGCTATGTTATGACACTTTCGGTGAGGATGCATTAGCCGAAACTGCTGTGGCCGTACTGGGGTTTTCGCTTCTCTGCTTTACTTATAGGGTGCTGACATCATCAGTGTTTGTAGGGAGATGTGCATCCTGTGAGTGTGTTCTCCCCTATGGATTGCCAAAGGACATTTCTTTTATACAGACTTGCACACACACTGAGCATTTGGGATTCAAACCTACCTAACTATATTATGACACTTGAGGGAGGCATTGGCAGAGTGCACTACCACTAATTGGCCGGGCATCTGTTCTTATTTATGGGGTGCTGACATCGGTATTTCTACAGAGATATGCATGTACTACCTGTCGGGTAGGGGATAGCATATGTGCATTTGCAGCCTACCTACATCAGGGGTCAGATATGTGCACCTTCGCACTGTGGTAATGTTTTTGCCATGCTTCGTGACCACAGGGACCTGTAACACACAACACAACCAGTCACAGCCACACCTCATGGGACACACACTTGCTTCCCCTGAGACAGTGCCCAGCCACTGTGCAGGTGTTCACGCCACACCATTCAGTTGTTAACGTCAGGTGCAGGCATGTTATTGTGGCAGACTTCCTCAGGCCTCTACAACATTACCCACCTGGCCACTACAATTTGTGAGTCCCATGTGTATGGCGGAACCCACTCTCCACGTACAAGAGTGCATATTGCACCTGACCATCTACAACATGGGTACTCACTGTTCCTGAAGTGGAGCCACCATTTTATTTGATGTCTGACCATCCCACCTTTCCCTGTGCATCCATGTCCATCCCACCCCAAGGTTGTCTGCAAACAAACTGCATTTATCAAAAGCAGACTTTACCCTTATGTGAACTGGGGTGGAAAACTTCCGAGGACATGCTGGGAGTATACAGGCCACTCACGCAATCCTTGACAGTGATTGCATTCCTATGAGCATGTGGAGGTTTGCATTTGATCACATGCTATCCCAAATATACCATTACTGCTCCTGACTTAAGGACTTGCCTGTCAGCGGATGTACACCAGCCACATATGAGCTGGCTCCAGCAGACAGAGTGAGCTAATACATTTGCCAGGCAGTAGCCCACGGGGGAGGACATCTGCAGCCAGACAGTACCCGGCATGACACTTCAGTCCCTCGCCTCATCACGACACAGTGTTGACCAGTGGGTGTCCAGACAAGTACAGATAAGGCTCCTGGTCTATTGACACCCCTTACTGTTAGAGGGTCCTCAGCAACCCTCTTCCGGCACGCACCAACAACTTCATGGCTGTGGCTTAGCAAAAATTCAAACCCCACAGGTTCTCACTGTGTCCCTGCTTGACAGAGGCACAGCACACTAACCTCACTGTGCCTTATGTGACCACCACTTTGCACAGTAGCCTACCTGTGCTGGGAGGCAGCCAGCACTTTGGCCAGCCTGGCCTAGGGCCCAAAACAGCCTAGTGTTGACCTCTGCACCCATATGTTTAATTGTCAGATACACTATTTGTTGTAGACTGTTTGCAGGGTATTTATTGCCATAGCATTCCCTGTTTTGTATGAACAACTTGTTATCTGTGGAAGATGTTTGCTTATGGGAAGGATCACTATATCCGTATGTCTCTGTAGTCAAATTCCTTTTGCTGTGTGGACTGCAGGCAGATTGCTTGTAATGTGGTTGGTTCCTGGAATAACTGCGTACAAATACCGAATATGTGTGGCCAACTACGCATAAGGCTGAGAGATTTTGACTTAAGTATGTGAGCATGCCCAGTTCAACCTTCCCATGGCATGTTGTCTGACATATGTCTCATTTATCAAAATTATTGGGCATGCCCGAATTGAGCTTTCCATATCATTGAACTCTGCTGGCCACCACATTTGGCAGCGGATGATGTGAGCTACAACAATATCTCCGTTTATGGTTGTGTGTTGTGTGTCATGTTGTGTAGTTACTGTCCAACTGCTTTTTGGGAAAACACAACAGGGATTATACTGTGCCTGCAGGGTTTGCATGGGATACTTTGCATACAGTTGTCAACATCCTTTCATACTGACTTAACACTGTAGTACCGTATAGTGTACTGGTTCAGTACTTTAACTGTGGTGGACAGTATCCTGGACTTTAGTCCTATCACTGCTTTACATTTCCATAGTGAGCACAACAGCCTGGTTAGGGGCCAGTTGTGCACATCTGACCATGTTGCATTCTGTTCAGATATGGACTACATAAACCAGGCTTGTCCAACATTGGTAGTGTATTCCACAACATAGGTGTACATTTGCAAACACTAGCGGTGCCCTAGACCATTTCTAATGCTAGTCGGAGAGTGTGTTTGTCCTTCGACACACATTGTAAGTGGAGTTTGCCATGACATATGTTATGGTTAGTATACTGTGCCTCCGTCTACCTGTGACATAACAGTGATACCCAGGGTAAACCTACCATCTCCCATCCACTCATCAAGATTCCTCTTGAGGAGAATCGATGAGTGACTCTATGGATAACCTGTACTGGGAGTGTACTCATGAGTGGGGGTGGATTCTGTATTAGCGATCATGCAGTACAGCTTGTCCTATGTATGTCAGTGCTGGGGTTCAGGTCTCTCATGTGCATAGCTCACTGCCATTCAGACTGTACAAGGTGCAGCATGTTTATTGATTCCAGCTTGGACATGGCTTTATACATCAGGCACAGCTTGACTCTGGGTGGGCAGTATGGCAGTGTGTGTAGCTGCTGTTTGTTTAATCAGGCAACACATGGCATCTGTTCAAGCTCTTTGATACTCCCGGTGAGGTACTGTTGGGGACTTTACAGTTGATGGAGGTGTCTGCTGAGGTACATCCCACAGGTGCTATTGTAGTCAATTGTAATGCTGATGAAGGATGACTGCAGAGCCACAATGACCTCCCCTTATCTAAATCTGACAACCTTCATGATTAGGTGGGTATATGGTATGTTTCTGTGAACACTACAGCCACATGTTTGTCCAATGCAGTATATCTATCACCTTGTGTCCCCAAGTCTCTCATTACATGTTAAGTACGTGATGGGTTAACACCTATGTGGTAATTGGTGGACACTTACTGTATATCCTGGG
>NW_025054818.1:0-8394 GCF_019279795.1 Protopterus annectens
TTTGTATTATTGACTGATAATCTTTGTGGAGCTTTCTCGCCTCGCTGAAATGGGATCATCCGTGACTTCGGTAAATAAATAAAAATTAAAAAAAAGTAAAATCATCGATTTTCAGCACAAAATCACTAAGTACGGGCATCATGGTTACCAATAGGAGCAATTTCTTGTGATACACAAGCTGAGCAGGGTCAGGGCAAAGCATCGCAAATTAAAACTGAAATTTAACGAGGGGATCATCCAGGAATTGAGCCATCTATAGAGAACACCTCAAATAGATTGTTTTGCCTCCACTCACAGTGAACAGTTAACTAATTTCTGCTCCAGGATTCTATGCAAGAAAGCATGATTTTTTTTTTCCTTGCATAAGAACGATCCTGTATCCTTTCCAGAATTTCCACTAACATCCAGGGTCATGTAGAGACTCTCTTTTGGCCTAGGCAACAGTGGTTCACCCTTCTATTGGCAATGGCCAACAACAGTTACCACAAGTTTATTCACAGACTGTACCTATTCACACAGAGGACAAGGGGTGTTTGATACATCCCACCACCAAACAATTGCAGCTAACTTCCTGGGTGATAGAATCCTAATATGATTTCTGAGGATATGCAACATGTATTAAGGGAGGCTGGAAAACATTTTACTAGAATATAACATATTAGTAGATCTAAAAGTTTTTCCAGTTGGTGCAAAGACAGGAACCAGCACCTTTTCAGGGTTAGTGTTTCTCTAGTATTGCATTATTTTGAAAGTTACTATCCTCTGTTCCTGGGTTACTCCTCCATCAAGATTCGTTTGTCTGCCATTTCAGCATGTTGCCACATGGATCCCCATCTTTCACTGTAATCTCATGTGAAAGTGTTTCTCAAATGGGTGTCGCATTCAAAATCATCTCCAAAATAGGTGATGCCTCCTTGAGATATTAATTTTGACTTGGATAAATTAACTCTTGCTCCATTTGAATCTGTGTATGTGACTGAACTGCAAGAAGAGTTACCTGAGTTTCAAGCTCTTATGGTAGGTCAGTCTTATTTCATTTTCCACAAAGACTGCATTTTACTTAAAACTTCTCCCTCATTTATGCATAAAGTGGTGTCTGCATTTACTTTGAGCCCAGCTATCTATGCCCACTGTCTTCTTTACAGAATTTAAAAATGAGAGAGAGAGAATATTCCATAATGTGGATAGATAACTTAGATATTGTCCTAACAGAGCTAAATGTTTTAAGAACTCTCATCAGTTGTTCATTTCTTATGAAAGTAAGAAGAAAGGACAATTTGTGTCAAAGCAGAATGCTTACAAATGGTTGTTTCATGCTATTACTTTTTGTTATACCCACCGCAACATCTCTGTTCCAGGCATGGTCAAGGCTGTTTCTACCAGGGCATTGGCTTCATCTGTGGATTTCTATAAAGGATTGGATTCTAGACATATTCTTGAAGCAACAACTTGGTCCTCTCTACATAACTTTACAGAGCATTACAAACAATATTCTATGTAGGTCTGAGGCAAGCTTTGCTAGGATCATTCTCCAGGGACTCCAGGGCCCTTCCCCTTCCAGATGTTTTAAGCCATAGTAGGCTAATAGTATAGGTAAGGCAATTGCAACAGTGAGGACCGTAGTACAGTTGTGTAAGTTATTTTACAGTAACAGTAGATGTTTGAAGAATCACTGCTGTAACAGCCACAATGTCCTTCCACTCCCATTAATTTTGTATATTTTTGTTGCCAAGGTGATGACTTCTAACTTTAGTTTCCTAGCATTCACCTTTTAAGGGCTTTAGTGAAGGGCTTGGTGCCCAAACTACTCTCATCTTTCAGCTCAGCTCAAACTAAATAACAGTTTGGGTGTGTGGAAGATGACCTTAAAGGTCTGGAAGCTGGGCAGCCATTATATCTATATAGCTAAGGCTAATGCAACAATGATCATTTGAACATCTACTCTTATAGTAAGTTCACGTACACATAAGCAGTGGAAACAGTGACAGTAGTTGGGCATCATGCTATGGGTGGGAGGCTGGCATAATGGTTAAGGTGTTTACCTTACAGACACAAGGTGCAGGGTTTGATTCTCACAGGAGGTAATTGGCTAGGCTTAAAATGCCTCACAAGGGCAGTTAGTCTAGTACTAATCTATGAACCTACATGAGATTAGCATAAAATCAGGGCTCCTTTATCTCACAACTGTCTGATGCTGCATTTGTTCAGTCATTACTTTGCTGGAATGCATGTAACAGCAATTAGGCGGAAGGGTGGTCCTGTCATGCAGTGAGCTTCATCTGTAGCTGTATGCAAAACGCTATATGTGGGCACACACATTTATGTATCAGCTGTTGATTTTATTTCTTTATTAAACTTGTACACAACCCTTTTCAGCCATGACATAGTGCACCAGGGCAGGTAGGACAACTAGACATTCATAAAAAGAAATAACATATACATAGAAATTTCAGTGAAACATCAGTGTCAATACATTTGCAACATATACAGATGCTGGTTTGAACAGCAGTGTTGGGTGGGATTTGTGTATAGCGCTGCTTACATGAATAAGTGTTACTGACAGTATGTTACACTGCAGTACAATTGAAGAACAGTAATGTAAAGGACAATTAACTAGCAAAGATATGTTTGATGTTATTATGGGATGTTAAAGCATTGCTCATCTGTGCCTTCTGTGGAAGGTTGGGCTCCGGGCTGGCAACTCGACACCGTAAAACTCCACTGCCAATCATGAGCAGACAAGTGATCCGCTGTGGCGACCCCTGACCGGGAAAAGCCGAAAGGAGAAGAAGAAGAGCGTTGCTCATTTGGAATCTCTAAAGGAGTTCCCATTTCCTTGGTTCATCATCAATCCACTTTTCCCATTTTCCACATACAGCTGGGATGTCTTATCAAATATCACAGTCTCTCCCTATGCATTGTCTACGTTCTTCATCACTTCTGCCTGACTGTTGCAGGTCTTCTGTCATACAACCATTCAACCTCTTTGCTGGATGCCCTTGTTGTTTTTTGCCTTCTTCCTGTCTGTCCCAAAGCTTCTTCACCAGCTTGCCTTCTGCCTTTCTGCACATTCTTCTGAACCACCATAATCTGTTCTCTTTGATCTTTTCTGCAACTGGAGTTACTTTGGCTTCTGCTCTGATGTCTCCCTTTCTTCACCTGTGCCACAGTGTGCATCCATTGACCTGTCTCAAGCACTTCATCTCCATTACTTTAGCTTCCTCATCTGTAATGTCTTTACTGCCCAGGTTTCTGTATCATAAAGTAATACCAGTTACACAACTGTTCTGTACACTTCACTTTTCAACTTTGGCATTCTTCTGTCACACACTACATTAACATTCTTAGACAGTTGGCTGCAGCCCCTCTGATTCTAGATATGACCTCCTCATTCAAATACAAGTTCCCTTAATTGGCATAGCCATCCTTGATAAGTGTAGCAGGCTAATAGTCTGATTTGAAGTCATGCCTGGAAAGGTTCAGAGTCCTGGAACACCTACCCACTTACAAAATGTATGATTAAAAATAAATGCAAAAAACTCTGTTACTTCTGTACTAGTATGAAACACTCCCTCAGCAACCCCTTCAAACACCAATAAATTACCACAGTCATGTAAATGGTATAAATCTGGATGTTGGCAGACTACAGGCCCTTGCTTTGTAGCAATTTGTGTTTGTCAAACATAGATCCAGCCAAAGTAACCACATTGCATTTAAACACTACAGGTTTTTGAAAGGTAGATCTTGCCAAATGAACCTGTTGTACTTCTTTTTGGTGCCCACTTACGCAATGGACAATGCATACCTGGATCTGTGAAAGGCCCTCAATATCGGTCCTCAATCCAGTTACATTTGAGTATAAGGGCCAACATAAGTCATTATAAAGCAGAATGTCTGGTAGAAGAAATGCACTTGGTGCATGTCGATGTACCTCTTTGTTCATTGCTGGAAGTAGCACAGCGCTGTGTGCAACTTCATGGTAACAAGACTGACATCATAGATCTCTGGTTGAGTAAGTGTTCTAACAAGTGTAAAGTCCCATACCTGGCTTGGCCACATATCATTTCTGTAGTTCTCACACATGCTGTTTTGAGGCTCTACCATTCCTCCTCAACTATGCCTATTTCCTCCTCTTCTTGGGGTGATGGAGCCCTGAGCAGTTCCTTGAACTGTTGCACATTTTCTCCAGTCAACATCTAGGTCTTTAGCCTAGTGTCTGTTGACCTTAGAGCCCTCTCTGACCCCTGCTTGCAGCTGATAGTGGCAACCAATGGTTTATGCTGTGGGCCGACTGTTTCGCTGGGGATGGCTTTGCAATCACTGATTATACCCTAGCACCCTTTAATTACTAGGGGAGGTCTACCAGAATTGCATATTGGACACTCTTGTATGTGATCTTGTGACTGTCTCTCTTTCTGAACCCTGTGTGAACTACTATTAAGTCATTTGCCAGACAGAAATCTAGAATGGCCTCTCCTTTATTCTTGTTGCCCCACCCATGCGGACCCAGGCAGTCCTCATATCCTGTTCTGTCTGTCTCAATATGTGCATTCAAGTCACCCATTATCAGCACCAATTCATATTGTCCTGCTTTAACTAGTAGGTCCTACAACTGCTATCTGAATGCATACTTTTCCTCGCTATCACAACCCTGCTGTGGGGCATAGGCTGAGATTATGAATACTGCCATATCATTACACTGGAGTCTGACTGCCATGACTCTGTCACTAATTCTAATGATATCCCTCACTGCTTTCTGAAGCCTTTGTCTCACCACATTTCCCATACCATTTCTATCCTGTCCTCCTCTTGAGTATTATGCTCTAGATCCCAAGCCAAGTATCTTTGCTGCACTGCCCTTCCACCTTTTCTTCTGGATACAGAGGATGTCCAGCCTTCTCCTTACCATTATGTCCTCCGCTTCCACCTCCAAGCTGTGTCCTGTCAGTGAACCTACATTGAGTAGCAGTTCTCAATTCATGTTTGCTCAACAGAGCTATCCAAGGTAACCCAGACTGGGCAACTAGACATCCACCGGCCTGTAGCATATTGACCCAGGGCTGCTGAGATTTATGGCAGGCACACAGCCAGTACGGGGCATATACACACTTTGTGGAGTGCATTCAAACCATACCATGATCTTAGTTTTTGGAATTAGTTGAAAAGTAATAGGAGTAAGCAGTAGAATTCCCATTTAGCATGTTCTTAAAAAACTAGGAAGCAGGGTAATATCATAAAAGGAAGCGATTTCTTGAAAATATATAGTGAGCGGAGAAGATGTTTAAAATGTGCTGTGAATACTGGACACGTGTCCTAGGGTCGTATCATTTATCCCTAACAGTTCTTGGCCAATTGTCAGTTTTGATTAGACATCCTTTTACAAGGTTGTTCCACATGAATTGATGATCCTACTGTGGTATTGCAGAAGAAAGGGGTTGCCAGTGGTGCTTCAAACATTGTTAGTTATGCAGTACAGGTGAACAGAATGGCTGAATACACAGCAGTGGCCTTGGGTCTAACATGTTCTTATAAGTTTCAATGTATGTTGTGTTTGATTTTCCTTTAAGGTTGTTCCACTAAGTGGCCTACCTTGGGCAAAAAAATTCATTGTGTTTTTTAAATGTATTGGAACAGGGGAAAAGAATGCTAAATTTTTCCAGCAGGGGTTGGGGAAAATTTTTGATGCTGTATTTTTGTTATTCACCGGAAATAAATGTCCACAAATGTGTGAACCGAATTCAGTTTTTAAAATGCCCGGGCCCCCTTTTATATTGCTTTTTTGATGCAGGATTTAAAGAGACTGTATTTTGGGATATTTACAATGTAAAAACCACAATTGTGTCAAAATGGTTTTCAACATGGCATTTATATCAGCTGTGATCTCTGTTAATGCCATTATGCAAGCATGGCTCCCTTGTTCTAATGCCTTAGCATGCTCTTGCCCCCCTTTCTTAAGCCTGCTATGGGATTCCTTTCCCATAGATCCTAATCAACAGATCCATTAAGAATCCTTCCCCAAACTCAGGCGTAAGGCCTACATTCTTCCTTCCATAAAGGAGCAAAAACACCAAAATCTCTAACTTTCATCCCTTAGCTATCCTCTCCCAGTCTCAAAAATCCTGGAAAAATGCATTCACCTACAACTATGCCACTTAACCCAATACCATCTCCCTTTCCCCAACCTAACATGGATTCCACCAAGGACACTACTACAACAGCCCTCCTTTCTTTCCTTGATACTGTCAGTCATGCCGAGACACTGGGAAAGTAGTATCCACAGGGGTTTTGGATCTTTCCAAAGCATTCAATACTGTTTCCCACCCCACCTTCTGAGCCATCTTTCAAATCTCAGTCTTTGTCAAAACACCCTATCCTGGTTCTCTAGCTAGTTTTTCCAACAGATCACAGGCTGTGAAATGTAAAAAGGCATCTCTTCTTTTCTCCATACCCCTCAGGTGTGCCCCGGGGTTTGCTGTTTAACATCTTTATCAACATGTTTCACTCTGCCATTCCCAATGCTTCAAGTAATTCGTATGCAGATGACTCACTTTAGTCTGCTCTGCTACTAATCTCCCTGAACTTCTAACAAAAATTCAGCTGCCTTCTTCAACCACAGAAGCCTGGATGCTCCAAAACCATCTTTCTCTAAATGCCAAAAATGCCAAATTATTAATATTTCCACTGTCAAAATCCTTCCCTTTAGACAAAACCTCCTTCCTAGTACTAAGCCAAAACAACACCCCTATTGAAGTTGTTCCCCATGCTAAATTACTGGGAGTTATTCTAGATGAGCAACTAAAATTTGACAACCACGTCCTTCAAAACAAAGAAAACACATCAAAAGTTTGGTATGCGGTACAGAACAATTGCTTCATTTCATTCCACTCTAGACATATCCTTGCATCAACTTCCCCCCCTTCCCTCCTTTATGTATGGTGCTCCCATGCTAACAAACCTATCTACCTCTCTCACTTCTAGGTTAGAAACCTGCTATAACAAACTATCCAAATTTGCCACTAACTCTAAGTACCCCTTCCCATCCCTTTGAAGCCCTCCAGTCTCTAAAGTAGCTAAATTACCTAACCTAGATTACTCCACTGATCACAGCCCATAGACTTCTCTTCAACCCTACTAAATGACCCACTCTTTCTGACATCCTTCCCCCTACCAACCTAATAGAACACTCAGATCTGAAAATCAAAACCTAATTAATGTTCATAAACCTAACAGCTCCCCTGGACAGTTATTCTCTCTTTTCCTTAGCCAAAAATGGAACTCTCTTCCCCTACCCTTAGGACTATGCAGAACCAGGAAAACTTTAAACACTCCTCCATTCCTACCTTTTCTCTAAATGGAAATGTACCGCTTCCTTCCAACCTAACACATCCCTTACTCTCCTGTTCCTCACTGCTACCTCAGTAATTACTTTCTATTACAAGCCACCTTTATATCAACACTTAATGGCTTATTATTAATTTTAACCATCTGTTTACTGACAGCTATCTAAATGCAACCATATATTTGACTTGCAATGCTATTGTGTTTTCACTATGTTATTATTAGTTGCTGTGATATTATTGGAATTTTCAGTATGTTATTTTGATTATTTCTGCTCTTGTTACCTTATGTACACATTCTGTATTTATTTGTATTGTGAAGCTTTTCTCCCGGCCTCCACTGAAAATGGGCTCACTTGGCCCAGTGAACTTCCCGGGCATCAAACTGGAAATAAATAAATATTTAAAAAAATAATATTAAATAACTAAATAAATAATAAATTTTAAAAAAAATTAAATAACTAAATAAATAATGTTGAACTACAAGAGTTCCTCATGTAACAAGATGTTGATATGACCTCACATCTCCCTGTGCCTAAGTTTTCTTGTCCAGTGGGATAGAGATTGCACAAATATGGATGTACATTTGTTTTGAGCTACTTTATGGTGTCCTGTGCATGCCTAGATGTAACGTTTTATGACACAAGCACCTTCTGAATATTACTGTGTATCTTCAGTTTAAAAACTGGTTTCTTCTGTGATACATCTCATACCTCATCTGATTCTATTTTTAAGATTCCTGTGAATATGCTAAGCCATGGTCTCTGACTTAGAGTTCTCATGCATATGCATCACACCTCCTTTTTCATGTTGTGTTGCTGAACAGTCAGTTGAAGTTATTCACTGAGGAGTCACAATGTCTGCATAATGAACTCATCACCTCAGCATGATACCTGTTAGTTCAGCTTGCTCCTTGCTGTACTGAAAGAGCCATTGTTATTCATCAGGCTTACAAGTTATGCACTTGTAGATGCTAAATACCTAAAGGTGTCTTATCTGCATATATCTGTCTTTGGGAACTTTATAATCGTTTATGCAGTGTGTTGCCATGGGATGT
>NW_025054819.1:0-8375 GCF_019279795.1 Protopterus annectens
CACTGCCCAGGCAATGTTTGGCAGGGATAAGAGGGACAGCGGTGTATAGTATGGAGTGGTATTCACACTGACCAGGGAATGTTTGGCATGGATGAGAGGGACAGCAGACTTTCCTTGCTCTTTTTATCGCTGCCATGAGATTTTGCATCCACCAGCACCGCAGACAGAATTGTCAGCTGAGGTCTAGGAAGAAAACTGTCGCTCTTCTTATGTGCATTAAGAAGATGTTGAGGCTTGGGTGTTCGTTTAAGTAGTTTATTGTATATAAATACATCAGGATGGATGGCAGGAATATTAAACTTAAAAAAATTGACTGACTGATTACATACTTGCATGCTCACACTCTGGCTGCCCACTCAAAATGGCACTCTTGCTTGCATGTGCCAAGGTACTTGCCTTCATGTGCTGACTAACAGGCTTCTACATCCCCCCCACTCTTTGCAGGCTGTCTCCTTATAAACAATGACGTTTTAATGGACATACAGTGTAAACTTTTAAGCAAGAAAAACAACAGTCATGGCCAGGCTGCCATAATAGTTAGGACCAGGTTTTAACAGTGACAGTCACTGGGAATATTCTGTGAGGAGTGGGGTTTTTTGTCAGATATAAGTTGCTTTGATGGAGACCACGTGGTGGTGGTGCTTTCTTGGTAAGCGTTATTAAGCCTCACAGTAAGACACCATGTCAGTTAGATTCTCAGCTGGGCGTCTTCATTGGAGACATCGTGAATGGGCATACACCTTAGTTGAAGGTTGTGCCGCATCAAGCCTGTGGCCGGTACTTAAAATCAACTGCCAATCATTAGCGGACCCGGGTTCATTGTGGTATTCCCCTAACGGGAAAACCGAAGAAAGACACACAAAAGGGATTGCTGACAGAATGTTCTCTGGAACAGAAACATTGGACAAGTCACTCTGAGAGCTAAAGGTTTTGTCACTGGCAAGATGCTGTAACACTGGTTCGGACACTGGTAACAAATGCTTCCAATATTATCTGAATTCCATTCTTTGTGATTCCACATTGTACAATCTCTGTTCTTGACACCAACTTTTCACAAATCCAATGAAATCAAAACCTTTTGACATCTACATCCTCACTATCTCCACTTTTTTAATGAACGAAGCGGTTTGATGTTTTTATCATAGTAAGTCTTCTGGGACAAATGCTTTATCAACATTTGGGCTTTTACTGCTTTGTTGTTTTTAGCACTTGCAACCAATAAATGGTAGTTTGGTTCTGTGGTTTTTGTAATGTGACTTTAAGTATTTGGAGCAGTGAACAAAGATAATTATCTGAAATGTTTCAAAGTTGCAACGAGAAAAACATTGGTATTCATCTGGTTCTCCTAGCAACTGTTTTACTTTAGAACTGCGTTCAGCTGGCCCGTTTGACTGAGGATATGCAGGACTACTTGTAATATGAACAAAGTTTAGGACCTTTCATGATGATACCATTGTCTGACAAAATCTCATCTCTGTATGGAAAAGAGAGTTGCACTTCTACTGGTAAACAAGATTGCTTTGAAGGCTATCTTCAGCTGATGATAAGAGGTTGGCAAGGAGGTGGATCTGAAGATGTATGAGTTCTGAGCTCATCAAGATGTGCGGAAGAAAAAATTCTCACTTTCATGACCTCAAAAGTTGCTCATTGTTGTGCTGTTTTGTGTTTTTTTTGAGTGATGTGGATAAGGTATCAGCAAGATAAAGATGTTTGCCTTTTGTGTAAACAAGACTGATATTGTACTTTTGCAATTTGAGCATCATATGTTGCAGTCTAGCTGCAGCTGTGTATGCATAGGCTTTCTCAAAATAGTAACAAGAGGTTGGTGGTCATTTTTGATCTGGGCAGGTGGATCATAAATATAATCATAAAACTTCATGAACATCATAGTAGCTGAGAGTTGGTGGGTTGGTAATTTTCTGTTTCAGGACATCAAATACTCTTTGATGCTGTTCTGACCAAATTACATCTTTGAGTTTCAGCTCTCTTAGCGGTGCTGAAAGTTGGCATAAATCTGGAATGTATTTGCCTAGATAGTTGACATGCCAAGAAAATGTAAGGAAACGAACATTAGACTGGCATCCTAGAAATTGCTGTTATTTGCTTAGAAGGATCTGATCATAAGCCTGAACTGGTAATCAAGTGATCAACATAAGTAACTTCTCATAGCCTGAATTTGCACTTCTGAGGATTCAGCTTAAGATTCACTTGCTCTTTCCAGAACTTTTGTGAGGTTTCTGTCATGTTCGACTTCACCATTGCCGCCTACTAGAATATCATGTACTATAATAGCACAGGGATAACCAGAAAAAATGTGCTCCAGTGCACGCTGAAAGACTTCACTGGCAGAATGTATTCCAAATGGCATTCTCAGAAATCTGTATCTTCCAAATGATGTACCAAAAGTGGTTAACAATGAAGATTTTTGGTCAAGAAAAATTTGCCAAAATAAACTTTGCATCTAAGACAGAAAAAACAGTGTCATTTGGCATGAGGGCAGCAACCTCTTTGACTGTTTGCATTGGTTGATGAGTTTTTTTAATGCTTTGTTCAGATCTCATGGATCAATACATATTCTGATATCATCTGAGCTACCACCATGGAGGCTACCCATTCAGTAGGTTCTTCTACTGGACAAATTACTCCTAGCTGCACTATTCTGTATAGCTCATCTTCAACTCTGTTCTGCATAGCTACTGGAACATTTCCGTGCTAGTACGATGCTTCGTTTAACCTCTGGGTCTAACCTCATGGGTACAACTGGTGCTGCTAATTTGTCGGCAAAATATCGTACATACTCAGAAGAAAATGGTTTAAGGCAAAATTTAAGCTGTTGTCATGTGAGCTTACATGGTGAACTATTTTATTAAAGTGAAACAGTCCCATTTTCAAGAACTATCTGAGGGGCCTAATATGACACATCGCGATCTCTTGATATGTAAAATTGCAAGTTATAGCGCTGTTCCAGCAGAGTGACATGAAAGAACTGCTGAGCCTTTCAGATTTGAATCTCTTCACCACCATAAACAATAAGCTTTGCACCTTTGTTAAATCAAGTTGGGCTGCAAGCTTTGCTCCTGGCAAACATTTCTGCCTGACATAACATTCACTTTGAGCCGGTATTTACCAGGCTCTACAGGGATCTCATTAATCAAACAGAACAAAGGATTTCTCTACCGTGACTATTTCACCAATCACAACCACACCATCAACATAAAAAGCAGGTTGCAACAACACCTGATCAACTTGGGTTTCATAGGTTCATGCACTAGGCTATCTGCCCTGGGCAATTACAAGCTAATAGGTCTGTTTGGCTTATACCCTTACCTTGATTTGAGTATACTGTGTGCCTTTGGGTTTAGTTTACTGTCCT
This sequence comes from Protopterus annectens, assembly GCF_019279795.1. NCBI lineage: Eukaryota > Metazoa > Chordata > Ceratodontiformes > Protopteridae > Protopterus > Protopterus annectens. The sequence continues at coordinate 3,374 of NW_025054819.1, forward strand.
CTGTCTATGATGACACGGAGTAATCCCAGGACAAACCTCTCGATCCCCGCATCACTCATCAAGATTCTTCTTGAAGAGATTCAGTGAGATGCTCTACCTAACATGAATTGGAATTCTATTCCAGGCGAAGAACCTCTGGGTTATGAATCTGTCCCTCCAGCAAGTTCTATTTATTTCTGTGCTGAGGTTCAAGTCCCTCGAGCTTGTACCTCTTGGAATGCCCTCTTTTAATAAAAGAATGTGCCTTATTTGATTTACAAAACCTTTTGAAATAATTCCACTTATTGCAATAATGACACACTGCCCTGACCAGCTAAGCACTTTCTTTTAGGTTTAGTCGTTACTAACACAATCGACAGTTAACTATGAAGCTGGATGGGAGCACATGTTTTTGACTTTGCTGACTCACCCATATATTTCACTGAGCACTCTGGAATTTGCTGGGAAAGACTCTGTGTTTCCCAAGGACTATCTAGGACCTGCAGTAGCTGCCATGCGCATGGGCCTGTTTTTTTTCTTCCGTGCTGTAACACTGTGCCTTCACAGCTATTCTCATTTGTAAAAGCATACTTGTGTGTGCATTCTGTAAACTCATATATCTGACAAATCCAGTGGCCTTATTCAACATTAAATCCACTTTTGTCTTGAAGCAAAATCTTTCTCACTGCATCATTAATCCCACACAAGCTGTCCTTGTAGCTTTCTCTCTCCAAATCACCAAAATCTGCACATTTAGCCTTCTTTCTCAAAGTCAGGTATATAATAACGCAAAAGTTTCTGATCTTTTTGATCCTTATTATGTGACTGACCAGCCAGGGCCTTTCTCAATTTTAGAGATTCTGATGCAGAGAATCTATTCCAGCTCTTCTCACCAGAATTCTCCTTTGGGAAACCTTACATGTAAATATGAGAGCATTTCAATAGCAGCAACAAATTTTCAGTTCAGAAAAGACTTGAAGACAACCTCTTCACAGCGCTGGGCCATAGCTATACACTCCTGTTCTCTCTCTGCTTGGTAGATGAGTAACCAATGATGTCTTAACTGCTCCAGATTCATTACCCCCAGCCCTGCCAAACCAGACAGATTTTACAGGGTGCCAGATACTCTTCACCACCTTTGAGGCCCCCTCTTGCAGATCCGAATCTGTCCCGGGTCCCAAGGCGTGGCACGACCATAGCTAAAACCTATTCTTCTGAAGAAGAGCAATTAGTAGACAGATGGGGTAAAAGGTTTCCTTCAGCTACTCTCTCCAGCTAGAGCTTTAAACTGTCAATTTCATGATACAATACCAGAGTTGTAACTTGATCAGTTAACTAAAAACTAACCACTGTTGAATCTCTTGACAAAAGAAATATGTATTAGAAATGGTAAATAACATACAACAGGTTAGTAACCATTCCTTAAAATGTGTATGATGCACTGGAAGCACCATTGAATTCATTCCATGACTGGCACAGTATTAAGAAAGACATGCATGGCTAAAGGAGCAACCTCTACGGATCATGTTAAGCTAAATTTTGATGCCTCTATGGATAGACAAGTTTGTTTTGGTACACCTGCACAGCAGGTTATAAAAGAAAATAAGAAGAAAAAGCAAGTGGTTTAAACAGTTAAGATTTCTACGGTTCCTTCCCAAGGTTTAACGGAACTGGCCTGCTGAAAATTACATCCCTTTCCACCAGCTCACGAGATTTCGAGGGTCAGGAATAGGCGTTTCCAGAGCTGAGAAACCAATCTAGGTGGTGCCTGAGAGGGGCGACAGTGGCAAGGTAACAGCGGAAACTCCAGACGCAACCACTGCACTACAACAACACAGCCACGGTGACTTCAATGCAATCCGCCTACCCGGGAACAAATGGCAGCTCTCTGGTAGGAAGTTAACCTTATTTCAAGAACTGGCACCACATAACAAAAGACAGTGGATTTCTAGGCATAGACCAGATTACCCGATTCCACTTCCACACTTTACCAATCGAAGATGCCGAATACACACCAAATCCAAAAAGCGAGCTCGACAATGGAGTTATGAAACATCAGAGCTGTGGAAAAAGTACCAGCAACAGAGCAAGGAAAGGGTTCTACTCCAGACTATTCCTAGTTCAAGAAAGGAAAAAATTGGAGACAATTCTCGACCTATCCACCTTAAATACATACATCATTGTACAAATTCAAATGCTGACCTACAGCAACTTCTTCCATGCTGGGCAAGGTGTTGGCTGAAGCCAACTCTCTATGAATCTCAAGGAGGCATACCTGCAGATCCCTATTGAGCCAATCTGCAGAAGATACATAGATTTCTTGCAGGATCAGGCCTATCAGTTCTCAACATTGCTTTTTGGCTTATCTACTGCATAGAGTATTCACAAAATGCCTGGCATCAATGTCGCCCATTCCTACAAGAATTCAGAATTTACCCATACCTGGGGCGACTGCAGGAACAACAAAGCAAGTTAATGGATTTACATGTTTACTTGCACAAACACTGGGATACACAGTCAATTTACAAAGAATGAGGCATTACCATCCAAAACAAGGACATTCTTGGGAGGCGGTGGTTGATAAGACAAAATGGCATTCTAACTACTGGAAAACAAAAATTCCCTCTTTTACTTCTTGGCACTACTTTCAAAACTGAACAGGATTAACACAGCAAGAAAGGTGCTGCAAGAGCCTTGAAGCTTCATGTCATGCATAATTTTGGTCCCATTTGCCAGTTCATATACAGAGAAAACTACAAGTGGTACTAAAGATTTATAACAATTTTAACACAGGCTGACCTAGAAACAGAAATACTAATTCCATGCATAAAACATGGGAGTTCCTATAATTGGAAACAGGCATGCCAGTCAAACCCAGGCTATTCCCTTTAGCAGAGGTCAAGCAAGCCAGGAACATCACAGCAGATGCTTCAAGGGCCTACTAGGATGGGGGCCCACATGATGGACAAGCCAGCGTGCAAGGATTGTGAACAGGATCAACTTCACCTGCACATCAACCTAAAAGAAATGCTGGCGAGTAAACTGGCAATCCAAGATGATTGCATTTCTCAGGGGCCAGTTGATGATGGAACATGAACAACACACGTCCATATGGTACATCAACAAACAGGGAGGCACTCATTCACCCCTATAAGACTGACTTTGGGAACTGTAACCAGACTGGCACTCCAGCTGCAACATCCAGCTAGGCAATATTTGTACCAGGAAAAGAAAATAACAACAGACATGCATGAAATTCACATCAGATTTATGAATAGCTTTTACTGCGGACATCTGGATATCACAAGAAATGGGAATGACTCAGATAGATCATCCACAATCCTGGCTCAGTTACCTTGGACTCACCCATTGGCATGAAGTGGATTCTCTCTCCTTCTAAATGAGAGGACTAGCAACATGCATTCCCACCTTTTCCATGATACACAAGGGTATTTTTAAAAAATCAGGAGGAGACAGCTGAGATGATACAATGAAACTGGCCAAGACAACACTGGTACCTGCCGAGGGGCATGTCTCTGCGAAAGACAATATGGCAGCCAATACCCCTGATGCCTTTGGTGCTAACTCAGAACAACTGCAACATACAAGTAGACACAAGCGTTACAGCAACTGACAAGTGGAACATCACATAGCAGCAGCTAATCAGAAACTCCCAAAGAGTTAAAGACAGCCTTCTTGAAACCGCAGACCTTCCAACAAGGAAAGGAACTCGCTGGAAAATGGAAAGGTTTTGTCCTTGGAGTTCACAGAAAGGAAGATGTGTCAAGCATAGATATGCTAACATTCTACAGGTACCTGGCCGAACTTCTCGATTCGGGCACCTACTCCTCCATCAAGATACATGCATCAGCTATTTCAGCAGAATACAATCACCTGTTTACACACTGCTCAGACGGTTCCATAGAGGAATCAAAATGTAAATCACTCAGGAAACCTGCATTTGCCAGCTTGAAAGGGACTTCAGAAACTACGTACTAGAAAAGTTGACTATCACCCTTTGAACCCTTGTAACAGCAGACCTACAACACCTGTCTTGGAAAACTGCTTTCCTACTGGCAATTACTTCCAACAGGGAGGGTTTCAAGAACTACAAGGCCTTAATGGCAGGTGCAACCCTTCCTAGTCTTCCACCAGATAGAGTGTCATGAGACTAATCCGGCACTATGCCTAAGGCAGTTATCCAGGGTGTCTTAAAGCAGAGCGATCTTTTCTGCCTTCTTTCCCAACCCACAAAACAGAGGAAAAAGAGTGGCGCATACCTTGGATCGCGCATGGGTGGCCTCGCTACTACTTGGACGGAACCAGCAACAGAAGACCCAACTTTTTGCTTGGCTTGCATACATGGGAAGGGAAGGAAGAGGCTATTTCAAAACAGGCGGAGTATAAATGGATGAAATTGCATTCGATTCTGTTATGCTGGAAAACCAATTCCACTGAGACCTCATTCTGAAGACAACAGCCACTACACAGCCTTCTTAGGAACAGCCAAAGACATTAGTAGCTACTTGGACTATCATGCATACATTTGCCAAGCATTGACACTGTTTGCCTCTATATTGGATCCCGGGCAAGTTTGCCACTGCTACAGGGATCCTAAACCTACCATAATCTTGCTTTATCCTCCTCTAGTTGTGTAGTAGGTATTCTACCCAGCTGTTACTTGACTGCAGATGCATCATAGAAGGACATAGTACGGTTTTGTACCTACCAAATGTGATGTCCGAACTGGATAGCATCCTGATCAGGCCCTCCCTCCGCTTCCCTCATGGTACTCCTGAGGTGTTTACCTCCCCCAATAGCTAGCTGGTGTTGGGGGTCTTTATGGTGTATTTGTTTGTATATATTGTACGCCATGCTTATTTCTTACAGCTGTTTACCTATATCTTTGGAAACATTGGCTTTTTCTATCCAAGGTTTTCAGCCTTCAAGGGGCTTCACAGCATCTGGGGCGAAGGCCACTGAGAAGATGGCGCCGGCTGATGCCTTTATAAAAACCCAAGAA
>NW_025054820.1:0-5000 GCF_019279795.1 Protopterus annectens
TCTTGGATCAGTGGATCCAAGAGGCTTGGAGGATGGGGATGTCCCAGCCATGTGTAAGTATCAGTTAATCTATATTATGGATAAGTATGGCTAAGTATTCCTCTTATGTCTTTCACAGTGGCAGATGAGTGAGCTGTGAAACAGGAAGCCCATGCCTGTAGATTGCAGTAGCTGCGACATGAGGCAGGTTAGTAATACTCTTGCATGTACTGTCATTGGAAAAAAATCTAAATGTAGTAGTAAGTTAATTGCCTGTATAAAACCTGCACTATTCAAGGCGTGTACTGTATACACCAGAGAATATGGCAGGAACAGTCTCATATAGGTTATATGTAAATAAAAGCATAATAGCCTGACAATAAAGGTCTAACTGCTGGACTGCATGTGTTTACTCTGGTATCATATGGTAATGTAGAGTTGCAATCTCTTAATAGTACTGTTGTATTAAGCACTGTTACCCACATTGTGCTACATAAATAAAATGTGTAGGAATGTCTGTATATGACTGTTGTAATCACAAGAGGTACAATTGAGAGAGACTTATACAGAAAACAGTGAAAAGACAGACAACACAATCCAAATAGCACACTCGACTGAGATGTGAACTGTTGTATTTTTAGCACACACAGCCATGGTTCAAATCCTGGGAGTGGCAGTAGGCTGTATGCAGACTCATACCCCACAACTGTACAGATATGTCTAGAATGTCCACTAATCTGGCCCATATCTGCTGCCTGTCACCATGTCCCACTGTCAAATCAGTGGGATGATCCCAGACATTTAGGCAGCAAATAAAACAAGGTTCATTACATCTAGCTTTCGAGTTGAAAGCTTGATGTAATAAACTCTGTTTTATATGGATGGTCGTGCTGTGCCTTTTGTCACTGGATTTAATTTCATGTTGGTTCACCAGTATGTCTAGCTATTCTACACCTGTTTCTTGGACTTTGTTAGGCAGCAAATAAGTAATACAACTGATTGTCAGACATCTGTAAGAACAAACCTGTCACTCTAGCAACTCCCCAGAATGTTACGAGAGTAATAAGCCAAGTATGTCCCATCTCCACCCCATGTTGTGAAGCTGTGACCAGAGTGTGTGCAGTAACACAGTGAGACATATGTGCATAATACTAATGTGCAATCTGGTAATATGTGTGGCAACATTCAGGTAGTGCTAACAAACATTGCCCCCACATGTCTGTACGATACGAAAATTGTGCCTAGAAATAAAAGATTGATATACTGTACCAGTACTGTTTACTCTGGTATTGTATGGCATTGTTAGTGTTGCAGCTGATCTGAATAATAAGGTATTACTTATCACTGTGACCCACACTGTGCTGCATAAAAAAACTGTCTAGGAAATCCTGTATAACAGTATAGTAATTACAAGGTCAGATTGTTAAACCACAGGAGATTTATGGACAGAAATCAGAGAAGAGATACACAGTGGTATCTATATAGCACACTCAACTGTGATGGACACTGTTTTATTTTTAGCAGACACAGCCATGGTTTGAATCCTGGGAGTGGTAGTAAGCGGATACAGAATCATACCCCACAAGTGTACAGAATTGTCCAGAATGTCCAGAAAATTGGCCCATATCTGCTGGCTGTTACCCTGTCCCCCTGGCATATCAGTGTGCTAATCTTCGACATGTGGGCAACATTTCATGTCATATAACTGTCAGGCCTGTACATATTTGGAAAACGTCAATGAAAACAAACCTGTCATTGTACAAATCACCAAAGGTTTAAGAGGGCAATAGTCAAAATATGTCCTGGTTCACCTGCATGTGGTCAAGACATGACCAGAGTGTGTGCAATAAGAGATGGACAGGTATGTGCATAACATCAACCTGGAATCTAGGAATATGTGTACAAACAGTTAGGTAGTGTTAGCAAACAATACCTCCACAGGTATACCAGGTAAGAGATGTATACTTCAGGTAAAACTCAGTTAATGTATATAATTGTCTACATCCATACCACTGTCCAAACTAAGGCCATATGGTAGTGTACTAAACCCTGTAAGGTACAGATCACAGCACTGACTAGGAAAGTAATGAGAACTACAGGAATATATTAGTTGTTAATTGACACCCCCCTCCCCCACCATATCTGCAACAATTACACAACTCAATCGGTATGTGCTCCATTAAGTCTATTGTTGGGACACATGTCGTATTGCTTGATAAATACTTAAATTTATTCCTATGCATGTGCCATGTTGAAATATACTCACATTAGTGGCATGTTGCCATCAGTGTACCTACATGCTTTTGTAATGGCCACTGTGGTTCCATATATGCATGTGTTCTGTTTGCTATGAAACTGTTCCATATCTGGTGTTTCGGGTTAATGGGAATATCTATGCATGCTGTTATACCTAATCCTGGAATATGTTGACTATTACTAATCCACATATGTTGTAAATTTGAGCACCATAGCACGTTTGGGAAGGCCGGTCCCAGTGGACGCACTTTTCCCACCTCAGCTGGCCATGGCACCGAGCACCAGCATGTCTGGGGCCCACTCCGTGACCTCCTTGTCTGCTGGTCCTGCACCACCTTCGTGTGGAACCACCTTAGGGGATGGGCCTCACCCCCCCCGGGAGTGGGTGTGGACAGGACACTGTCAGCTGTCACCAGGTCCGGTACATGGTGCAAAGCGAGCTACGCAGGGAGGTTAGAGATCTGCTACGCCAGCTTGAGGGCCGTGTGTTGCAATGAGAGGGTCAGCCTGGCCATTTGCACACATGTCCACTGGAGACATGTAATCTGGTCTAATTGGCTTCACAACATATTATTGTTGTCCTCACCCCTCTCTCAGGGGTTTGAGTGTCCAAATCTATCTCCAAATTTAGTGTATATGCATAGCTGCTGCTGTAGAAGAAATGGACAGCTATGGACCTTCCCTACACCCGTCCTGCACATCCCTAGCTATTTTCCCTACTGTCTTTTCCTCTTTGTGCCCATTTTTCACCATTTCCTATCAACCCTTTTTCATTTGTTTTAAAGAAATTAGCGCAGCGGTAAGCGGGAGTAGACACTTTTAAGCAGCAGTAAGCGGGTTTAAGCTGGTTTGCGCGGGGGTAAGCAATGCCAACACAGGTTAAGCAATTGAGAAGCTACATCATTATAAGAAACTGTAACCAGATGTTAGCAGTGCTTACCTCCGCGTAAACCAATGCAAACCTGCTTAAAACTGCTTAAAAGTGCCTTAATCACTCTGTATCCAATGGGCCTTGTTCTGCCTAGCAAAAAAATAAACAGCCTCTGCAAGGCTCGAACCTAGGCCCCAGCACACCATTGCCAAAGTGATTTACCACTAAGCCTGTCAGATGTACATAATCTTGATGTTTTCACAAACATCATCCAGCACAGTCAGGCAACAGTACAAGAAATTTATTTATACATGTAGATGTATATGTGTGTGTGTGTGTGTGTGTGTCTGTGTGTGTGTGTGTGTGTGTGTGTGTGTGTGTGTGTGTGTGTGTGTGTGTGTGTGTGTGTGTGTGTGTGTGTAAATATATATATATATATATGTATATATATATCACTATATACATATATATACATATATATACATATATATACATATGCATACATCGATAGATATCGATGTCTACATATAGAAATATATATATATATATATATATATATATATATATATATATATATATATATATATATATGTATGGAACCCGGACACTCAAAGCTAGTTTCATTGAAAGTGAAATAGGTTAAACAGCAGTTTTATGAAAGCACTTTCTACCGGAAGAAAGTGCTTTCAAAACTGTCCCAAAAGTGGAAGGAATCGGGGGGAAGTGGTAGTGGGTGAGATCGGACTACAGTGGGGATAAGGGAATAGTCTCTTTTCCCCACTGTAGTGCGATCTTGGAGTGAGAATATTAAAGTAGGGGAGTGTGGGGGGTGTGGGGGGTGCAGGGGGCAAAGCCCCCCAGCGTAAACATATGTGTGTGTGTTTTGAGTTTTGTTTACCGAAACTGCATTTTCGGTGAAAGCAGTTTCGGTAAACGGTGTTCGGTAGGGTTGGATTCAGACAGTTGATCCTTCGATCAACTGTCCTAGATCCATATATATAATCTGTGTGTATATACAGATATATATCTAGAGATATAAAAGAGAACATAATAAATCCATATATGACCAAAGGCACCATTAATGGCGGTAAGGGGGTCCAAGCTGAATATGTCCTGTAAGTACTGATATCACCCCTCCCCCACATCACAACAGATCTGCCCTGCAATACAATACCAACTGTTACAAGTCCCATACCCAGGACCCGACACAACATGGGCACAAGACGTTGACAGTAATCTATCCCACCTGTATGATGTCAGGATGGTATCAATAACATATCATGCAGTACACTCTGACCATAGGGAATGTACAATGTGGAAGAAATAAACATTCCAAAGATACATACACACACATGTATGCAGATACATATATATACACACAGAGATATGTATAGGAAGTTACATATTTAGAGGGTGCACACCATACTGAACAGCCAGTATTCCTACAGTTGCCACGCTATCAAATAAACAGTGTATGAGTCACCCATACAAAAGACAGTTGTTGCCTGAAACATATACCCACAGAGAAGTCAAAGGATATGACACCACACACAGGTTTGCATACATAGGAAAGTTTTATTTGTGTACTGTCATAGTTGTATATGCCATGTCATATAGCTGTTTATACTTTGAAATGCATACAAACAGATTAATGCAACTCTTAAGCAGATCATTTAATACAGTAGTCTGAAAGCATAACACATGTTACTGTCCAGGCCAAGGCCTGCAAATAGTACAACAGTAAACACAGACTGGGCCACAGGATAACAACCAATCAACAGTAAGAAATGCAGATGTATAGTCCAGCACACTGTACACAATGCCTAGGGGGGAAAGACATAAGTTGACACAATGGGATGTATATGCTACATAACAATGCATAACTGAAACCATC
>NW_025054821.1:0-7990 GCF_019279795.1 Protopterus annectens
TTTGTTTGTTTTCCTTTTTGGCCCCTTTTTTTTGGGAGTTTCAAAAAAAAACCCCCCTTTTGGGGGCCCAAAAAACAAAATTTTTATTTCTAAGGTTTTTTGGAAAATTTTTGGGCTTTTTTGCATTTTGGCATTTTTTTTTTTATTCAAATTTTAAAAAAAAAAATAAAAAAAAAAAAAAATTTTCTTTTTTTTTTTTTTTTTTTTTGGCCAAGGGGAAGGGAAAAAATTTTTTTCCCAGCCCTTGGGGGAAATTTAGGCCTCATTCCACTAGGGCTACTGCCACTTCAACAGCATTTCTGGGGGGTGGCAACTAAGGATATTTTGGAAGCAGCTACTTGGAGTTCAGTGCATATTTTCCCAAGCATTATCACCTTCCTTCTACTCTAAGTCTAGGGCTGGTTTTCCCAAAGCTGTTTTGCAAGGCATGTTGTCAGCTCCTGTTCTTTATGATTTGCCAGCCTCCCTTCCCTTTGCTTTGGGATTCTACCCAATAGTAAGGACTGCAGCAATGGAAAAGAACATAGTACAGTTTTGTACCTACCATAAATGTAGATGTTCAGGTTTCCATTGCTGCAGTCCAATTCCCCCCCTCCTTCCCTTGTGTTTGGGGGTGGTTGTGTAGGTGATTTTATGTTATTTTTTTGTCTTTATTGTTCATTTTTTGGGGCAGGTTTTTTGTTGTTTTTTTAGGGTCTTCTGACATCTGGGGCAAGAAAAGACTGAGGATAGGGCCCGGGCGCATTAGTACCCTGACCCTGCGCCCGCTAAGCCCTGACCACGCCCCCTTTTACTTTTGGGATTGGGCCGACTGGATGCGGACTACCCAAATAAGGACTGCAGCAATGGGATCCCCAACATCTACATTTATGGTAGGTACAAAAATGTACTTTTAGTGCAGGTTCTTTTGAAATTTTCTGAAGTGGGGTTTCAGACCAATCAAAGTTTAAAGTTGGGGAAAATTTTGGTTTTTTTTTGCCCTAAGTTTTAACCGGGTGGAAAAAAAGGGAATAAGTGTATTTCTTTGGGGAAAAAGATACCCCTAGGGATTACCAAACTTTTTGTATACCTTGTTTAGGGCCTGAGCACGCGTTTTTGGGTGTTTTTTGCTAGATTTAACAAAAGCACTATTAAAAGAAAAAGACTGTGCCAGGTTAGTGTTTGGGAAGCGTTTATAAAATGCCGCGGGTGCCCCCCGGGGGAAAAAACGCAAGGACAAAGCAGCAAATATTGAAGAACCGCAGTGGCGGGTTCTTTAGAACCCCTGGAACCAAGTTTTGCCAGGGGTTTCGGAGTCTGGGGAAAACTTTACTGTTACAGGATTTCCCTCTCAGGAGGTAGGCCAGGCTGAGGGGCTTCTCAGGTAACTGTTCTTCCCCTCTTCCTAAGGTAGTTAGAGCCCTCCTTCTGTTTCCAAGACTTCTTTGGGGGTAGGCCAAGTTTGCTTCAGTGGGCCCCCTACATTCAGGTTCTGTGCCCAAAAAACATATGCTTAAAATGGCAGAGATTTGATTACTATGATTAGAGGTTCTATGCCCCTCCTGATAAGAGGCCTAGGGTGGAGCCTGAGTTTGAGAGTTTGGGAAAAGTGTTCAGAGGCTTTGAGTCTTCTGAAGACTTGCAGGAGTTTCCTCATTATTCTGATTCTGATGTGGATGATTCCACTCCTTCAGCTTCTCCTCCTGGGGATTTTTCATTTTCAGAGACTGCATTCCATGAGGGAGCATTTTAAATGGGAAGGCCAGATTTCTGATTCCCGGAAGAGGCTTAGGAATTTTTTTACCCAGCATAGGCCTTAGCTATACCTCCTGTGGAATGTGGAAGATGTTTTGCAGAGGCTTCCTGAACCTGATTCTTTGCCCTGCCCTGTTAAACCTGATAGGTACTATAGGGTGCCTGAAGCTCATAAGTATCTTTTAAGAGTCCTAGGGCAGACCCAGAAATGTTTCTCAGGGGCCTAAGGTGTTAAGGCCTCAGTTGTTAAAAATCCTGTTCCTCTGATAAAGAGGCAAGGGCTTTGGATAGATGGGGAAAGAAAGTGTATACTTCTTCCACCTTAGCCATGAGGGCTTGAATTGTCAGTTTCACATGCTAAAATATCAAAATTATCTCCTTTCACAATTGAAATCTAAGGTGGATGCTCTGGAAGGTATTGAGTGTAAAGAGTTGCTGGATTTAGTTCATGTGTCTGAACAAGTGGGTAAGCATTCTTTGCAATGTGGTTTTGATGCTGTGCAGGCCCCCGGGTGGCTGCCACTGGTTCTGTTCTTCAGGCACCTGGTTGAGGGATCAGAATTTAGCTGAGCATGTTAAGACAAGGATTTTGGATGCTCCTTTACAGTCTGATGTTGTTTGGTTCGCCTGTGGAAGCAGTTTTAAAGAAAATGGAGGACAAGGCTAATCTATGCAGACTGTTAAAGATTTTTGCAGGTGCAGCCTCCAAAGTTTAGTAGAAATTGGCCTACTAAGGGATGGACATATCCTGCTTATGATTCCCAGTCTAGGGGTAGGTCTAGACGGTAGGGCAGAGCTCAAGGTTCTTTTAGGCCTAGAACAGGGAGTTCCCTGCTCAGACTTCTGGTGAGGGCAGGGGTCAGTCCTTTCTAAACAGACCCAATGACCTGCCTTTTCAGCTGCCAGTACATTCTCGCCTGGCAGCTCCTTTGGGAGGAAGACTGTCTCTTTTCAAAGAAAATTGGGATTTAATTACTCAAGACAGATGGGCTTGACATCATTCACCACGGCCACAGGTTTTATTTGCTACCTTGTCTCTTTCAAAGGCATGCCAGAGTTCCGGCCAGCGAAAGAGGCTCACAAGCAAATTCTCTGTTACTCCAAATAGGCCAATCTGGCCAGTCCCTGCACCAGAAAGGGCCTAGGATTTTATTCCTACTGTTCCAAAATTCAAAGAAGGGGAATTATCGGAGACCAATTTTGGATTTATCTATCCTCAACACTTACCTGATACCCAAGTTCAAAATGTTGACGTTATAACAGCTTTACTCTGCTGGGGCAAAAGATCGATGGTAAACTTTAGATCTCAAGGAAGCCACCTTCATGTGTCGAGCAGGATCGGTGCCAGAAAGTGTTCATGCCGAGCTGGAAATTCCTATTATCGTTCTCTGCATTGCTCCTTTTGGCTTTCATTCAATGGGCACAGAGTACTAAGGTTCTGGCTCCAGGATAGCTTACTTTATAGGCTAAAAGGAATTCAAATCTATCCTCATTTGATTCCACTGCCCGATTCTGGCTCAAAGAAAAGGAAGACCTTCTACAGCATTTGGAATATGTCATAGAAAGGTTAAGATGCCTAGGTATTCCTGTAGAACTTAAATGCCGAAGTCCAGTCTAGCACCCCTCCTCAAGACACAAAGCTTTCTGGGCAGACTGAATACAGCAGCCTGTAGATGGCCTTTTTAACCCCTTGGGACAAAACAAAAGAATCTTTCTGGGTTATTCCAATCAACTATCTCTTCAGTCCGGGCTGACTGGCAAGGATAGTCCTTCAAGCCTTAGGGGTTCATGGCATCTTTGTATTCTGGTGCTTCCCAATGCCAAACTCGGCATATGAGGAAGCTCCCAATGGTATTCTCAAAATGTATGGACACAGCACCAAGCCAGGATTTGGACACTGTCATTCAAATAATACCTTGCATTCAAAAAAGAATTCCTTGTAGGGCCTAGGAATGTCACCTAAACAAGGACTCTCTGTGACCGCCAGAGGCTAGTCAAATACGATTTCAACGACAGATGCCCTTCAGACATTGCTTTGGGGAGCCCATCTCCAAATGGAAAGTGGATACAAGACAAGTGGCCTGCCAGACTTCAGTCATCTGGCATATCAACATGAAGGAGATGTTAGCAGTCCAGTTTGGTAATAATGGCTTTCTGTCCCGAGTTATTTTTCCAGGGCAGGTGTTGACTTAAACCGAAGTGTGGTATATCAATAAACAGCAAATACATTCTTACCTATTGTAGGCAAGTAATGATTTTATAGACACTGCGCCAGCTTAGCAATTAACTTTTCAGGCAAGGTTTTCGGCCGAGAGCACAGAACTTCCTTAGCAGATGTGTTAAGCAGGCAAATCATGGATCCCCACGAGTGGAAACTGGATCTTCATGTATTTCAGAAATTGACAGTGTCATGGGGAACTCCAGACATAGATCTGTTCGCTTCTCCACTAAACCACCAGCTGCCAATGTTTTGCACAAAGGGTTTCATCACACAGCTTGGAAAGTGGATGCTCTTCTTTCAGTTGGAAAAATCTTCATGTGTATGCCTTTCCACCTCTGCCTCTTCTTCCAAAGGTGCCCCTAAAGGTCAGACAAGACAAGCCAAGGATGATTTTAATAGCTCCAGATTGGCCTCGGCAACACTGGTACCCACTACTGGGGTCTGGTAAAAGCCTCCATGGCCTTTGCCTTTGTTTCCCACATCTGTTATCTCAGAAGGCGGTCACCTGCTCAATGTCAAGCTTCCTCTTCATCTAACAGCCTGGCATATTCTGTTTGAAACACAGCAGGTCTCAACTTCCTCAACAATTTTTTGTGATTATGGAAGCCAGAAGACCTAGTACAAGGAAATGAGAAAATGGAAGAGATTTTTATTTTGGAGTGCAGCAAAAAATTTGGATTTCTGAGCCTAATTTGAGTGTGGCTCTTCAATATCTTACTGAGTTATTGGACAAAGGTTTGTCCTTCTTTCCATTAAGATTCATCCCAAATTTCAGCTCACTATGTTTGGGACCCACCATTGTTTTTCCTTTGTTCAAGCAGTTTCTTAGAGGGGCAAAGAATATAAGACCCCCTGAGCTCCTACTTGGGGATCTAAATTTTTGTTTTGGGAAAAAACTTACTCTAAAACCCTTTTTGAGCCTGCACTGCTGAATTGAAATACTTGTCATGGAAGACTGTTTTTTGTTGGCAAACTTCTGCAAGAAGGGTTTCTGATTGCGGGCCCCTTATGGCAGTAGACCCCTTTTTTGATTTTCCATAAGGATGGGGTATCAACTAATCCTTCCTTTATGCCTAAGGTGGTTTCTAGTGTGGCTTTAAACCAAACTATTCATTTGCCTACTTTTATGCAGATCCCCCAAAAAAAGGGGAAAAAATTTTGCACACTTTAGATGTACAAGGCATTGCATTATTTAAGCAGGACTAAGGGTTTAGGCAGTCCAGCAGTTGTTTGTTTCTTTTTCTTTGAGTTCTCAGGGCAAGCCTTTCCCAAAATATTTCTAAGGGATTGGGTTTGCATTTCATTTTTTTATTCCCATCATGGCAAGGAGATTCCAGCTGGGATTAGGCCTCATTCCACTAGGGCTACTGCCACTTCAACAGCATTTCTAAGGGGTGGCAACTAAGGATATTTTGGAGGCAGCTACTTGGAGTTCAGTGCATACTTTCTCTAAGCATTACCATCTTCCTCTCTACTCTAAATCTAGGGCTGGTTTTGCCACAGCTATTTTGCAAGGCATGTTGACAGCTCCTGCTTCCTTCTGATTTGCCAGCCTCCCTTAACTCTGCTTTGGGATTCACCAATGGTTAGGACTGCAGCAATGTGGAATGAAGAACATAGTACAGTTTTGTACCTACCATAAATGTAGATGTTCGAGGATCCACATTGCTGCAGTCCAATTACCCCCCTCCTTCCCTCTGTGTTTAGGGGTGGTGATGTGGTTAGGATATTTTCTTGTACATTTGTATATATTGTATATATGTTTGGTGCAGGGTTTTTGGTTTTGGTTTGGGCCTGTTTTTTTAGGGTCTTCTGACATCTGGGGCAAGAAAAGACTGAGGATATGGCGCGGTCATGCGCATTAGTACCCTGACGTCCTGACATCAGTCAATGCTTGACCGACGTCAGCCATATACTTTGGTATCGGCCGACTGGACAGCGACTACCCAATGGTTAGGACTGCAGCAATGTGGATCCTCGAACATCTACATTTATGGTAGGTACAAAACTGTACTTTTCCTCTTTTGCTTTCTCAAGCTTATATGGTGTTTTTGGATCTCAAGGATGCTTATCTCCATATTCCGATCCATTCCCTTTTCAGGAAGTAATTTACATTTCTCTGTTGCTTCCTGGCATTTTCAGTTC
Organism: Protopterus annectens; assembly: GCF_019279795.1. Classification (NCBI taxonomy): domain Eukaryota; kingdom Metazoa; phylum Chordata; order Ceratodontiformes; family Protopteridae; genus Protopterus; species Protopterus annectens. Next base: position 6,101 of record NW_025054821.1, read on the forward strand.
TCTGCTTTGACCTCTGGCCCTTTCTACTACCCATGGGTATTTAAAATGCTTTGCTCCTGTGATTGCTTTTGCAGGCTTCAGGAATCAGATTTTTTACTTGGCTGACCTACTGATTCAGGCTTCCTTTCCAGGCCCTTTCAGCATAATCTTTATTTTGCCATTTCCTAGAGCCTGAGGATCAGAATAAACTTCAAAAGTCTTCTATGACTTCTTCTCAGGGTAATATTTTTCTAGGTTGCAGGATTCAGACAGTGCCTATGCTGCATCTCTGATCTCCAAGGCCTTAACTCTTTTTCCTTTCAAACTTTCTTCTGGCCTCCATTCCAGCCAGGAGTTTGAGAGCTCTGGTCATGGCACCCATCATCCTTATGCTTCCTCTGACCAAACTCCTCATGAGAAGATTTCAGTTCCTGAAGTCAGTCTGGCTTAAACATGCACATCCTCTAGTCTTGTAGTTCCTCCTCCCCTTATCTCAGAAGGAACTTCATTGGTGGATCCAGCAGTTGTTTCTAAATCAGGGCTCTTTTCATTTCCTCTCAGGAACTGTTCAGACTCAGACATGGGATGAGCAGCTTCTGGCTTCCTGAAGGTATAGGTGGTGCCTCTTCAACTAAAGGAGCACATCAGTGCCAAAGAGTTCTTCTGCTGGCTTTTCATCCTCTGTTCTTCCCAGGACCTCTCAAGGCATTTACAGACAGTACCACAGTGATGTGTTATGTAAACAAATGGGAAAACGAGATCTTACCTTCTTTGCTGGCTGGCACTCCTGGTATGGGATCTTGCTGTCTAGTATCCAGTGACTTTTCAGGCAGTTTATATTCCCTAAGGACAAAACATTGTGGCAGATCTTAGCATGTCCTTAACTCATTCCAAATTGATGCTTTACAGAGCTGTGTTTCTGGACTTTGTCCACCAGTGGGGTACTCCTCAAGGAGATTTATTTGCCTTCCCTCTGAACAGACAACTTTCTGTATTTTGTGCCAGAGTCCCAGGTCTTCTGGTGTGGAAGGTGCTCTTTTTCACAGAATGTTATGCATTTCTCCTCCTTCCTGTCATTCTGAAAGTCCTATTCAGAATAGAAAAGACACTAATGTGTTGGACTCTTTGCTGAGATAGCATCGGTTCCTCTTCTGCATTCAGCCAAGGGCAGTCATCACAAGTTACCTCACAGGGTGGACCTACTCACACAAGACAAGGGATCTCATCCATCCCCACCTGTCCTCTGTTCAGCTGAAACTGTGGGTGATAGAATTTTGATTGTCTAGACACCTTTCTGAGGACTGCAGGAAGCCAGAAACCCAATACTAGAAAATTCTGCTTATCCAAATGGAAGAGATTTTCTGTTTGGCTCTTTCTCATAGCCTGGATCCACTTACTGTGGATGTTTTTGTTCGACTTTGTGTGAATTACTCCTGCTGGTTTGGTCTATACTGTTAAGGCCCACTTCTCAGCTTTCTGTCTGTATGCCTTGGATTTGAAATTAAACAATTTCTTAAAAGCATCCTTCATATTAGACTTCAGGAATGGTCCATCTTTCTTGGGACCTTAATTTTGTTTTAGAAAATGACTCCAGGCTCCTTTGAGCCTGCTGCTTCACCTCCTTACAGCACTGTTCTTGGAAGGCTGTTCTTCTTTGACCCTACTGCCAGGGTGCCTGAGCTGCAAGCCCTTATGGCTGTTTCCTTTTAGTATACCATAAGGACAGGGTTTTCCTTCATATAGATCTTGTGTTTTTATGCCCAAAATGGTTAGTGATTTATCTCAATCAGTTTATTCATTTGCACTTTTCCCTTCTAGTCTGCAGTGAGAAGGTTTCACATACTTTTTTGCATAGACAACTCTGAATTATTTGGCATCGAACAACTTTGATGTTTATTAGTGGTCCTAACA
>NW_025054822.1:0-8027 GCF_019279795.1 Protopterus annectens
ATTTTTTGAAATGGGGGACAGGATGGCTATGGGTCTAAAATTAGTTTGTGTTATTCATGACCCCACCTCCTTTGTGTAATGGTATAAGGCTTGTTGTTTCAAATTTGGGGAACTGTGCTGCCTTCTAGTGAGGAATTAGTGGGGATGCTATACTGCTAATTGGGTGCGGGCTGAACTTTGACAGCTGTGAAAGTAAGAAGGGATATTATCAGAACATTAATTTTTACATGGTTTCAGTTTCTGGAGGGTACTGTTAATAGTAGTAGTAGGAATGGATTCAAAGTGAGATAGTGCGTTTGGGTGGTGTTGAATTTTGAGGTGTGGTATGGGTGAGGGGTAAATTTGTGTGGAAGAGGTATTGGTGGATTGGGGTCGGGGAGTTGATGGAGAGATTGTGAGGGGTGAGTGAGTGGGGTGTTAGAAGATGGGGAGGAAGTGGGGAAGTAAGAAGAGTTAGTTTTAGAAATAGGAGGTCAATAAGAAGAATTAAACATTGGGTGGCTAAATCTAGTTCTGGAGCATTTGGATCTGGGGTAGGGTATCTGGCTGGTTTGCTGGGGTGGAGGGTGGAATTTCGCTTTCCAGAATTTTTTGAGGTTGTTTTGTTTTGGTTTGAGTGTGAAATAGTTTTGTCGATCAAAGGGCAGTTTCTTAGCTTTATTAGAGGTGCAGTTTGTATTCGTTGAGAGTGAGGTTGTGTGTTATGTTTTAGTAGCGTGCCCATAATTTGTCTCTTTATTTCTGAAGGATAAGTAGTTTTAGATAATGAGGGGCTGATTTGGTTTATTCTCTTAGTCGTAGGGGCAAATTAATGGTGCCGAATGTGCAGGGGTTGAAGTATGAGACTGCGTTGTCTAGAGGTAATGTTTTTGAACAATCCAGTTTACAACACATTGGTAAGGTTTGAAAGGTTATTACTGAGTTTGAAGTTTTTGGTTCGGATAGCAATGATGTTTGTACTGGGTCTATTTGAAGGATGGTTGGAAGTCGGTGGGTAAGGAATTGGGTGCGTGGTCACCTGGTGGGTCAGGAAGGGATGCCACTTTTGGTAAGGAAATAATTAGGGATGGAGACTAGGATCCCAGTCCAGTATACTCCCATTGGAGGGTTTTGGCTGGGTGGTAGGCCAGGATTTATCAGTTGAAATGGTAGGGGTTGATATTGGTGTTGTTTGAAGGAGCTTGGATAAGGGTCAGTTAATGTTTATGTCTCCTAGGATTATGGTTTCATTACTAATGTTACTGGATAGCCAGAGATAGGATTCAAATTAATAGAGATAATTGTCACCTGGGGGATGTGGGGAAGCTATACATATTTGTTTGTGGTTATTGATTTGTAATAGTGAGAGAAGTTCAGCGTTGTTGAAATTAATAGGATAGGTTTGTTGTGGGAGAAAACTGGGAGGAGGGAATATACAGGGCTACTCCTCCGCCCTTTGAAGGTCTGTCTTTTCTTATGATGGGTAGTTTAGGATCCTTAGGTGTAATATGTGGTTTTCAACCAGGTTTCACAGAAATAAATTAGGATGTCAGGTTTGTTGTGTATAGGCCAAGCATGAAGGTTGGGACTTTGTTAACGATACTTTGTGAGTTCAAGGAGGTGAATAGTAAGGATTTAGTTGTGCTGGATTGGTGGCAGGGCCTGGGTTGGGATGGATGTCTGCCTGATAAGTACTGATCAGTGTTGTATACTTAATAGTTTAGGTTAATAGACAGCAGAATTTGCAGAATTAGGAGGTTTATTATTGTGAAATGTGAAGTTTGCTTTAGTACCCTATAAAGGTTGAATTGTGTATGATGAGAGAGGATGGTTGAATCGAAAAAGAAGTAGGTTGTCTGAGTTCACAGTTCACAGTTTATATGGCTTCTTGACTGACACGTCTCATTTATCTAAGTGTGCGAGCATGTCCTGTGTGAACTTTCCATGTTGAGATCATGGTCCACCACATTTGTGTTTTGTGTGTGGACTTCGTCCATATTCACATGGACAGTTGAGTATTTGGATGTCAGGTTATGTTCCTACTTGCCAACTGCTGGTCTGAACCTCTGGGCGATATGCTGTGCAGGTTGCCATGGGTTGGATTCGCATACAGTTGTCCAACATCTTCATACTGACCAAACAGTGTGTTGTATAGTATACTGGTTCAGTACTTTCACATAATTTGGGACAGTATCCTTCGGTTTCAGTCCTATCACTGCTTGTAATATTTTAGTGGACACACCAGACTGGTTGAGGGCCAGTTATTGCGGTACTAAATAGCGCCTTGCTTTTGTTTCGAATATGGACAACATAAATTAAGATTGTCCAACTTGTGTTAATGTATTCCACAACTTGTGGACAGTGACAAACAATGACCATGTGCCCTAGGCCATTTGCAACAATGCCCCAGATCAGAAGTGTTTGTCACTAACACACATATTTCCTGAGTATTTGTCATGACATATTTCAAGGTTTATTGTGTCTCTGTCTACCGTGACATACAGGTGATATCAGGGTACACCTACTACCATCTCCCACATCCAGTCTGGCGGATTCCTCTGGATGATGACCCAGTCAATGAGGGACTCCCTGGTAAGCCTGTGCTGGGGTTTGAGGTCATGAGTGGAGGCCAGGCTTCTGGTTTATGGACCAATCGATTTTAGCATGTCCTGACTATGTCTGTGCTGGGGGTTCCAGGCCTGTCATGTCATAGGTCACCAGCATTTGGATTTACATGGTGCCAATGTCCATTGATTCCAACGGTCGCGGCTTTATACATCAGGCACCAGATCGCATCAAGTGTGGCACTGTGTGGAGCTGCGGTTTGTTTAATCAGACGCATCTATTGCAACTTTTGAGATCCTCACTGGTGGGGTATTTGTGGGAGGTCTTTCCGGTTGATGCAGGTGTCTGCTGGGTACAGCCCACAAGGGCCATTGGCCTGGTGTGGGGAGCTGCTGATGGGATGACTGGAGGCTTTGTGGCCTGTCAAGCAGAGTGCCTCTTTGGACTCTCTTCAAAGGAACCTTGGCCGATTGGATGTGAGAGGGGAATTCACCCCAAGGGATCACGTCCAGTCGCCCTGCTAGTTTCAGGGTCAGGAAGTAAATAATGTGGGAAGAAATAGCCAGGAATTACAGGTATGGCTGGGCTTGTGAGCCCTAGGGCTGATAGCCTAGTACCAACCTATGAACCTATGAACCTACCCTGATATAGCTGTGCTTACCTTCATGATTAGGTGGGTATATGGTATGTTTCTGTAACCACTACAGACATGGTTGTCTGTGCAGGATATCTGTCACCTTGTAAATGGGTCTCATGTTACTCCTGATGTGCCAATGGGTTAACACCTATGTAACTTGTTATTATACTGTGTTTCTACAGAGGGATGACTAAACACTATTCTGCATTTTGCTTGATGACATGGCTGTGGCACCACTTGTATTTCTATCTATTGCCTTTATTAGGATGCTTGTGTCAGCTGGGAGGGTCCGATATGGTGGGCAGTTTAACGTCATCTACTTAGAACCTGTACGAACTGAGCCTTCCATATTGTTACTGTACCTATGTGACACCACCATACAAGAAGAGGTCCCAGGACCATGCCTTGTGGGATGCCCAGTTGTGCACTGGTTTGTAGTCTGACATGGCTGCAGCATTTCTCACAGTGGTCAGTTCTGTCTTAGACTGGTTTGCAACCCATCTGGATAGGGGTTTATAGTTAGGCTGGTGAGCTTATCTGGCTGAACAACTGAGGGTATTGTATCAGAGGGTTTATGTAAGGTCCAGATGAGCTATGTGAACCACATTCCTCTCATCAATAGCCTTGGTGCATGTTCACATAAGGTCAGACATGTTTTGGGGCAGGATCTGCCTATATGAAAGCTTCCACACTGGTGGGGTCAATCTGGGCAATCTCGTTATTCCTGGGGTCCCATGATCGTCCCCTCTCCATTGCTGCAACCTAGATAGTCAGGGTTGAGGGGTGATAGTTTACATTATCCAGACATGGGGCTTTCCACCTTTGTGTTGAGGGACCACTGTTGCTGTACACTGTAACTTTAGATTTTGTATCAGTATAGTAAGACTGAGAGTGAAGCAGTGAGTGCTATTTGGTGTTTCGTTCTTCTTACAGTTCTTGTTGGATACGGCAGGGGCACATCTGGTACCATTGATGCTCTGTGGTTTTGCTTTACATAGATGCTGGCTGTTACCTCAGCATCTGCAATGTCGAGCCAGCACTCTGCTGGGATAGATATTTAACTTGATTTGGTGCTGGTAGGGAATTTTACGAGAATCTGTTAGGTTGGATGTTGTGATAGCCGGGTTTGGTGTATTGTTTGATATTTGAGTATGCAGAGCATATCTGTGGATTATCACCATAGTTCCTACCATCAGTTAGGACAGCTATTGATTATGCTGTCCCGATACCCACACAATTTATCGTCATAGGTTCCATAGGTTCATACTAGGCTCTGCCCTGGCCCATGTTTGAGCCTAGACAGACTGTCAATGTGGCTTTTCAACACCCACTTACCGAATATGCATATTTTCCATTAGGGTTTACTTTACTAGATGTGTGACACAGAGATGACCCCAGTGTTGCACCCTACTATCTCCCATGCGCCAGCAGTTTCTCTTGTTGGTGCTGGGTGTAGACTCAGCCTATCATGGTTCAGGATTCTGTTCCAGTGTAAGGAGCCTCCTGGGTTATGAATCTGTCCCTCCAGCACATCCTATTTATCTATGTGTGGAGGTTCAGATATCTCTACTATGTGGTGTCTCTGCTGGATTTGGAGTTTCTGCAGTGGAGCATGTCCATTCATTCTGGATTGGACATGGCCTTGTACATCAGGCATACATACGCCTCTGACTGGACAGTATGCATGTGAATTGGGCTTGTGGTTTTCAGCCAGGCAGCAGATGACAAATCATTTTGGACCCTTTATCCTCTTGTTGAGGTATGTTTTGGGGTCTTTCTAACATGGGGTGTCAGGTGGTGCATCAGGCATTGTTCTCAGAGTATGGGCCTGATAAGAGAAGGTATGGGAGACACACTGACCTCTCTGCATCCTTTCATGTTAAGGTGGGCAATATAGCAGGTCTTCTATTACCTTGAGTGCCATGATGGGTTACTGTCACTTGTGTCCCCTACGGTCACCAGGTCCCACTTCTTGTTACATAATAAGATTACCACCTATGTCCATACTTTATTGTGTGCCTTGTTTGCTGTTTGATGGTTGTTCATGCTCTACAGTCTTCAGGAAGGCTGACGCTGAGTTCCTGGGTTTCCAGAGGGTGGTCTGTAGCGAACTGCCTGCAAACTGGGGCGCGGTTGACACCTTGTCCATGGATAGACCATGCTGCTTCTTGCTGTGGTGCCAACCTGGGGTGTGGTTATGTGACAATTGATGATAGTCACACTCTATTGTAGTTTGTTCCATGTTTTGGGACTGTAAAGCCATGGTATAAGGCATAACCTGGTAGTATTAGGGTGCACTTCAGGCCTTGACGGGTTTCTGTTACAGAACAGATATTACCATTCCCGTACTGAGGTGGGTTTGGTCTGCAGCCATCTGCAGTTTAGACTTCCGCTTTGGGTAACGTATGTCCAGGTTGGTTATCCTTGTGCCTATAATTTGGTGGGTTTGTTTCCAGCCTTACCTATTCAAAGGCACAGTGAGGGGTGACAGCCTTTGCCAGTATCCACACAGCCAGGTGTGCTGGGTGCGTGCCATCCCTAACAGGTGGAGCAGCATGTCTTATGATCTGACATGTTATCCCAGGCTGTGGCGGGCTGTTCCCATGACCTAGCAGCAATACTTCCAGCCATTGGCACTTCATCTTGTTGTCTTCATGAGTGTGGCATCCTTGGCAGGTGAGGGTGAGATATTGGGCAGGGTCATCATGTTTTACATATACTAGATGGTGTTACATTGTTTTAACCCTACATGGCAATCATACCTCAGGTGGGGCTGGGGAGCTGCCTATGTCGGATGCACATACTACACTCCTGTACATGTTTGCAGCAGGTTGTCATGTTGGGCTCCCTTTTACTATGAGCCAGGTCAGAGGGTATAATTCCCAGGGTTCCTACTGAGTCCAGTGTATGTACTATGCATTGCCTCTTTGCAAGGCAAGGGCACCACTGGGCATGCCTCCTTCTGCCTACTACTGGGAACTGTGAAGGCTCAGGTTGTTCACTCTCTCTGAGTCACAGCTCTGCCTGTGATGGCCTTGGCAATGGTGGGGGAGCTGTTTGTCCGGCCTATGCTGGTCCTGCTGTTTCGCAGTATCATATTATGTAGCATAGCATACGCGACAATTTGGGTACTTGTGGTTGGTGAGTACTGCAGGAGGCTTCACCAGATGTGTCCAGGCACCAGAACTGATGACAGACCAAACACATGCTCTATTACACACATTTGTTGTGTTTGTGATTGTGCCTCATTATAGTGTTCACATTCCGGGTGTGTGTGCATTTCTGGGTGTCGTAACCCGCGGCTCCAGTGCATATCAGCATACCCACTAAGTGTCCATGTAAGGATGTCACATTGGCAAATGTCTGGTACAGCTCGTCAGATGCCAGATGTGGCAATCATGGTGGCTTCCAGAGCCAGCACACACATTTGTTGTATGCCCTGGGCATCACCCTTGACTGGCAGTTGATGGAGGAAGCCTTGTATGGTTAATGTGGTACCCTGCTCACCAGCGCTGGTGCTGATGCATATATCATTGGGGTCATGCACCCACTACCTCAGGTATTCCATGCTGGAAGAGTGCCTGTGCTAGCCAATGCCTCATAGGAGTAAGGGGACATATACATGATCTCCGACATGTGCCAACATAGCATCAATTTGATACACAGATGCTGATGCCTGTGGTCCCATCATATCACCAGTTGGTCTCTAGGAAGGTACCTGTTGCTAGTGTTCATAGGCAACACATGCTGGTTCCACTGGGATGGGTTCCCCTCTGTTGGTTCCTGTGTGTGAGGCGTGGCTGCACAGTTCAACAATTTGCTGCAGGGGTCTCTGTCCACTCTGCAGGTGCTCCACTATCTCCAGCTCATAGCCCTAGTGCAGGTTACTCTGGGCCTGTACACTCTTCTGTAACCTCACTGTGGGCTGCATCCTGTGACATTGCATTGTCACCACCCTCATGGAGTCTCCTGTGTCTCCTTGTAACAGCCATGGCAGCCCTGCATGTTTGGTCTGAGGGCGGCACTCAGTTTTCACTTCTAATAGCTGCCTGTCTTTGCAGTGTCTCTTGAGAGAAACATGCTGCAATGCTGTTTGCAGTGTTTACAGGGTGCACAGGAGGCTGCCATTTCAGTATTCTGCCTATTAACCAATTGCCTGTCTAATTGTTTTCACCTGCTAGCTACCAGTATTCCTGCTGGCTACCACTATTTCTTCACTTCCCTTTTTCCTCGCTGTGTTTCTCAGGAAGACATACGCATACTCAGCTTATGCTCACAGTACTTCTGCAGCGTGCACACATATGCTTACGGACTAAGTCTGCTTATTCGGGTTAAAATGCCGCACACCAGCGTAAACAGGTTTACAGATCTTTAAACAGGCTCCTACATGCTTACTCACTGCACCCTGCGTGCACTCACCTTCTTTTCGCGCCTTGGCCCTTTTTCAACATGCTGCATTTTGTAAGAAACTTTGGTGTTAACCACATTGCCACACCTCCATTTATTGACTTTCCCATGTCTGTTGACCTCCTCTTTCTATGCTGTGTGACTGACATCTTCCACATACCACTTTGCTCCAATGAGCTTGATTTCTTTTAACATTTCCCCTGTGATGTCACTATCTCCTGCTCTATTTACTCCTTATCCCAACACTTACACACTACACGAATGTGCTCATTTTGCTGTGTGACAGTGAGATTCACTATCCTACCACTCATTTACTTGGGTTTGCCTCACTAATGCTTGGTTATGTGTCTTTTGCTCGAAAAACTTCCTTAGCAACCACTAAAACCCCGTTTTGGCCCCCTGGTTGTTTTTTGGTCTGCGTAATCCCGAAATTTTTAAA
>NW_025054823.1:0-9085 GCF_019279795.1 Protopterus annectens
GTATCATTTTTGGCTTATGAATATCCCCATCAATTGTGAGTGTGTGTGTGTGTGTGTGTGTGGCAGTTGGGCTATGAGATTTAAAAATGTAGTTATCGGTTTCTGGTAGTTTTTGGTTTTGGTGCTGATATATCTGGGTACAATAGGATGGGTGTTTGACGGGGGGAAGGAGATGTAAATAATGGATATGGAAAACTGGTCAGAATAGTTTGAGAGGATAAGAGTGGTGGGATGATAGTTTGAAAAGTTGAAGCCAGTGAGGCAATGGTTTTCGTATAAGGTAAAAGAGTAAAGAGAAAGTAGTATGGGTAGGATAAAGAGTATTGGTACTGTTATTGAAGTGGTTGGGCATTTTGTTGGCAATTTGGGGATTGTTGACATTCTGGGGATGAGTATGCCTGATAAGTTGGTATACTAGGTGTGTATGAGGAGGTAGAGTTAGTTGGAGCCTAATGGTAGACTTCTTAATATGAGAAAGTAGTGGGGAAGAAAAGTGAGTATTCAAAGGTAGTAAGTAGTGAAGGTACTAGGTGCAGTGGAGCACGTACTGAACCTGTAGTAAAAGAGAAGTTGGACTAGCTATGCTTGCGGCTGATACAAGTGAAGATAGTGTCTATGGTATTGCAAGTAAGTCTGATATGTTAGTATAGGTTCTTAGTTTAGAGTGACTAAGATATCGGCTAGGGGAGGTATACAGTTGATGTAGGCTAGAACAGAGTGGCCAGGAGGTGGGGGTACACATAGGTGTACTAGGATATGGTGGGATGTGGGACATCAGAGTGGAGAATGTGGCCAGTAGGGGCAAGTAAGGAGAATCTGAATATAACTAGGAGATATATTTGTTAGTTGTGGTAGAGAGGAATAGAGGGATGTGATTTGGTGGAGTAGCAGGAATGGATGTAGTCAAGGATAACTATAAATTAAATTATATGGGGGGGTGGGTGGATGGGAGAGGAGCGAAGACAGCCCAAGCATAGCAAGGGCAAATGGAGCAGGGCCAACACAGACCACATGAGACTCCAAGAAAAAAACAATTAGTAAGTGGAGTTTTGGCAGAGTGCTGCCCTAGATGGCAGATAGCTGCGAGAATTACTTAACACTACCTTAAGTTTTACAAAAGGGATTTCTGCTTACACCTAAAGGGGATGTTGCTAGTGCTGCTGACCTGAGAGCGGTAGCTAACAGTATTAGGCGTTTAAAGATAGCTAGCTAAAGAATAAGGGAAATAACCTTTTGAGTTTTCACTTCTTAGTTATTTGTTAGAGTTCTTGTTGCTTCCTGTCCTGTGGTAAGTTTCAGCAAGACAGGCAGGGCTGTAGTGACCACGATTGTTATAAGGATGTACCTTTCAAAGGGGTCAGGCAGGGCTGAGCAAGAAATTGTATAAAAGAATCCACAGCTGACAGGCTCCGATAGCCCTAGCAGTACATGGGGGAAAGACAAGAAAAATAATACACAGTATTATTATATAATAGTAATACATGGTATTAGAAAGGGCAAGGAATTATTAACAAAATGACACTAACACTGTTTATCTAGGATGTCCTGCAGTGGAGAAATTAAGCTTTGTTTGCTTTGTATTATTGATATTTTCAAATTTATGTCCATATTTTCATAATTGAGAAACCTATGTACTATTGGGGTGTATGGTGTAAAACACCAATGTTGTTGTTAGTAATGTTTAGCCTTCGGTTGGGGTCACCACAGCCCAGACTCAGGTCCACTAATGTTTGAGAGTGAGTGGATTTTTTACGTGCTGAGTTACCAGATCATTAAAACCTTCAAGAGAGCCTCCCATTCGCATGCCTCCACACAGAAGACACTCTGAAATCCAGACTGAGAAGCGTCTTGCTGTGAGGCGACAACGCTACCGCAGCACCACTACCGTGGATGAGAGACAAAACAATTCACTGTCAATGCTGGTTTGTATCACACCACACTGGAAATATTGCTAGTTGTTTGCTAGTAATTATGAAAATAAGCAATATTTCCACATGTACTTAAATATTTCGAAAACCAAGCGACTTACAAACTGTTGCATGACATTAAGCAAAACCTTAGAAGTTGTTGAAGAAAACTGCCTTTGATATTTGCACTTTAAATTGCACATCTTGAGAATTATCCAATATTATTTGTTTTGCTAATTTTGCAATTAAGTATACATTTTCATATTTCTGTAATTATCCCAATAAACATATACTTACAGAGGAATTTCTGTGTGTCAAGTGAAAGCTTACATATAGTTAAAAAAATGTTCAAACAATATATGTCTAGGTTATACAGTTTTCATGATATGACAATTTATGAATGTTTACAAAAAAGATAATTTGTGATTTACTTGCATTATAATATATTCTAGTGCTTATGGAAAATACTATGAATGCACCATCTATTGTCACTGTAAAGAATACCTCTTACTGATAGCATTGTTATTTGTACAGTTGTAATAGCTTTTATTGTTCACAACATATTTACATTTGTTTTTCTTATTTTTTTTAAGTTTATGATTTAGAAAATGCTCTGGAATGCAAGATGTCTGTAGAATGCTAGAGGTATGACGTTCCACACTACATAGGTTTTAATAAGGTAACTCAAGCAGTTATGCATTCAACACTATGTGCTGCATAATACAAACAAAATGTTTCTTCTTCACGAAACTATTTTACTTGATATAAAACAACAAAGTACTAATTATCTGCACTATAAAAAGTATAGGTTATTTATTTTACTGACATGAATTACTATTCAGTGTCCAGAAACTTACTGAAAAAAACATACCCTTGGAAATTGTAAAGATGTTATTACTATTTTGATGGTCTGATGATACAGAATACCTAAAACAGATAAAACTTTATGTACAAGGGAAAATCAGAGAAGGAAAATTACAGAGTGGACATCATCAAGACAGAATGAAACCATTGACAGAAAATTGAAAAGTTCTCTGCTCATTACCAAAAAACGATTTCTGATTTTTCCTGAGAGAGAGAGAGAGGTCAAAATACAAGTACCATAATAATGAGCTAAGAATTTAATTACTATCTACACAAAAAGTCTAGACAGTGTTAAACACATATGCATTATCAATTTAGTCTATCCATCCATCCATTCATCCACGACCCTCTTCTTTTCCTCAGTTTTGCATATGGGATCAAAGTGTTACTTTAACAGTGACAATTAACTACAGCCAATGTTTATACCCAGGTGGCTAGCCTTGCAAAAGTTGTTCTCCCATGCAGACTCACACCTACAACCAATTTAGGGTGTCCAGTCCACCTACTGCATGTCTTTGTAATGTGGGGAAAAAACAGAGCACCTGGAAAAAAATACTGATCACAGGAAGGGCATGCAGACTTTGCACAGAAGGCACCACAGCAGAGAATCGATCGAACCACAGAATCACTTGCTGTGAGGCAACGATGCTATCCGTTGTTTCACTGTGCTGCCAGCAACAACAATTTAATATAGTATTTTATATTACACGGCTGCTGGAGCTAGGTAACGTATTTACTATACCAGGTTATAGTCCATCCAGTGGAAATTGCAATATTGTTAATGTTGTGTAAGTCAAATTAGGCTCTGATTGCAAGTAAATTAATAATAAAAGATTTCTAACTTCATTTGCATTGTCTGGCTATGACATTCCATTGTAAATGAACCTGAAATAAACAGCAAAATGTAGACCTACAGCATGTGAGAAAATCCACATAACAGAAACAGAGAAAAATAAATCTTTGTGATCCGAATCCACTTGCTTCAACCACAAGATCGACAGCTGTAGGTACCAGACACTCAGCACCTTTAAGAATCTCCCAAGGTCTAAAACTCTTCCTTTTGCCCCAGTAATGTCCTTCCCCTACACTATTCTCCAGACTGAAACCATGCTTACGAACAACTGCATCCTTTCAGCACTGCAAACACCAACAGTTATACCTGTCCAGCCACTTCACAGAGGGATTATAAAGGAAGGATGAGAGTAAGTGGATTTGTTGAAGTGGATAAACATGAATCACTATGACCTAATATTATGGTAAGTACATAGCTTTTGTATCTTAAATGATTTAATCTGTCAAGTTCAACAACAGGAAAGAGTCCACAGCATAATTATCTTGAGTGGCATCATAACAGAATGGCTCTAAATGTAATAGCTCCAAAGGTAGACCTGGACCATGAGATCACATCCACATATACTGTCTTGCAGAAGTATGCAGAGAAGCCCATGCAGCAGCAGCACATATATCATCAAAAGTAGCATTTTTGAAAATGGCTCTAAAAGTAGCCACCACTTTAGCTGAATGTGCATTGGGTTTACTTTCTGCAGTAAAACATAATGTATTCTGAAAGTCACTTGGACACAGTGATCTTGGAAACTTTTTCCCCATTTTACTTTGAGCAAACGAAACAGTGTTAATCATTCTTCCAAATATTTTGTTTTACCTAGACAGAAATGTATCTGGCAAAGAACATCTAAACACATTTATAAGTACTCTGTTTTATTAGAATAATGGGAAAGAAAACTGGAAAGCTAATGTTCTTGGTGATGTTAGTTTCTGTCATTAACTTTTATATGAAGTCTAAATCTGTGCACAATGAAACCCTGTTTTTGTGGAAACTGATAGATGATAGTCTAGAAGATAGGGCTTTGAGTTCAAAAATTATACTGGCAGAAGTGACTACCAACAAGAAAAATGCTTTCCATGGTAAAAGTTGAGATCTGCTTTAGCAATGAGTTCATAAAAAGGAAATATCAATTTCTCCAACATAAAATTAAGGTCCCAAGCTGGAGTGGGTTCCTAACAAAAAAGACACCTCTGAAGACTGCCTTACAAACATTTAATCCCTGTCTGTGGATCCCTAGTGATATCTACATTGCTTACTGTACTTATTTCCTTGTTTCACTTGAAAGAAAGTTACTGTTTGTCATTTTTGCATTTAAGTTACCTGTAACACATTGCATTTAAGATACCTGGCACTTGCTCACTAAAGCAATTATATAAGTCAGCACTAAAAAATTAAAAGCACTGCACCCTCACAAACTCCCCTTGAGTACCTTGTTCCCCATTGGCCCTTTTTTTCAATTATAAAGGAATTCCCAATACTATTCTAGCATGTCCAAAGGTCAGTTGTCAATCTCCTCTGGTCCAGCTGGTGAATCTGGGAATCTTGAGGCAATGTTACAACTGCCTCATGTACACAGACAACCCTCTCCTCCTCCCAACAAATTCCAACACATGTGAGAGATGCAACCATATAGCCATTCTGGAGGCAAAGCTCTCTCAACTCAGTACTGGCGAAACCAGTCAGGAGGAGAAGGAAACCACACTCACTACAATTCCAGTCTCACATAGACCTACCACGACAGCAAACCAAACACATAAACACACAAAAACCTACTCGGAGGCTCTAAATAAAAATTTGCCTAAGCAGCAGAGACCTCCAAAGCAGACACCCAAGCAACCGCTACCCCAAAACAAAACACGTGCAACACATAGCTCACAAAGCCAGTGTGCCGAACAGTCACAGCCCTTAAGGCTAAACAGCACACCTGATACACTTGTAATAGGTGGCTCTGTCATCAGGCACACTGGCGTCCCGCTCACCAGGCTGAACAAGGAGAAAGGTCACGGTGAGCTGCCTGTCGAAGCGCTAGGATCCGCCACATAACACAAGCACTCAGGTCACTCCAAGGCAAATTACAAATATGACTCGGTCATTGTCCATGCTGGTGTGAATGACCTGAGGCGTACCTCCCTGGACTACATGAAAAGAGAGACATGGAGGAGCTCTCTGAGCATGTAGACCAGGCCAGTATGACCCTGACCTTGAGTAGCATCTTACCCTCCCCAAGAATGATGCCACAGTATGAAGACAAGATGATCAATTTCAACAACTGGCTTAAGTATTGGTGTCATACAAAGGGGATCCAATGCCTGTCAGCTTGGGATGACATGCAAGACAAACCGCGATGCTTAGCTAGGGGCGGCTTGCACCTGTCACCCTGGGCTTTCAGATATTGGCAAGGCTCTTGCTACCCCCATAGTGCCTTTTTTAGGCAAGGCTCAAAGGACAAACCCACCTCCATAGGTATCACAAGGGATAAGAAACTAAGAGTAATGCTACTCAGCGCCAGAAGTCTAAACCTCAAGATGCAGGCACTTCGAAACTCTCCTTAGCATGGAGAACATCGATATCTGTGCAGTAACAGAAACCTGGTTCAAGGCTCGAGAGCACCCCAGCACTACCAGGTTATACCTCATACCATGCTTTTGGGACCCAAAACTTGGACGAACCACAAAAGGAGGAGTATCAATATTCATCAAAAGATACCCACACCTCCAGGTTGGTGGCACAGCAAGAAGCATCAGAAACTATCCATGTGCAACTAACAGTGGGTAAAACTGCCTTCCAGTTTATAGCCTGCTACAGACCACCCTCCCAAACCCAGGAACCCCACTCGGCCTTCCTGAGAACACTGGAAAATATGAAGGTCTCTCCAAACACCATTATATTGGGTGACTTCAACTACCCAAACATAGACTGGGAGCATTACTCCTAGCTCCAACACCCTAGCCCAAAGGTTCCTAGAATTTATAAACTCAAATGCTATGGAACAACTTGTTACCACTCCCACAAGAGGGGAAAACATACTGGACCTGATCATCACCAACATATGGGGACTCTATGCTCCAGACCAGAAGTGTATCCCTCACTGGTAAGATCAGACCATAACCTAATCTCACTGGATATTCACATCTCGACTCCACCCCCTGCCCTGAAAACCACAGTGAAAAACTTCTATAAAGCAAATTTCACACTCCTCAAAATCGAGGTGGAATCCTTCAATGCCCCCAGGCCTGTGAAAATATGGCCCAGACACAGAATCCTTTATAAATGCATTCTATGAACACCTTCAGGAATGCATGGATCATCACAATCCCAAATAAAATCAAGACCCAATCCTCCAAAGGCAGACGTCCTGTCTGGTGGACCCCAGCCATAAACAAACCATACAATAGAAGGAGGAAGCTACTACATGATAGAGCAAAATCCCAAAACGGGAAGGCATCTCTGATCAGTATTAGCAAAAACTACGAACACTCATACAAAATGGTCTAAGGCCATCTTGAGAGAAAAATTGCACAGGACACTAAGGATAATGACAAGAGCTTTCTTTAGTTATGTTAGGAACCTGGGTGGAATTCCCAGATATGCTCAGAATTAGTCCAAAATGACAAAAAATACACGAACCCACAGACATTGCCAACATCCTAGCTGACAGGTTCAGGCAAACTTCTACCCTCCCACCAAAGGGCAAATATCTATCTCAGCAGAGTGCTGCCCCCTGACATCTCAGATGCTCAGGTAAGAGCTACCCTCTCAAAGCAAAAACACAGCATCAGTGGGACCAGATGGTGTCCCAGACTCGTCCTACATGAACTCCAAGAAGAGCTAAACCCAAACATAAAACTACTGTTCAATCTCAGCCTTACTACAGGATATGTACCCAAAGAGTGGCATACAGCAACAGTGGTCCCTCTCCACAAGGTCATGCCTCAATGGATCCTAGAAACTATAAGCCCCATAAGCCTGACTAGCTTGGTCTGCAAAGCTATGGAAAGGATCATCATGGAACTCATAAATAAAGATATTGGGGACCTACAGACACTGGGTCCTACCCAGTTCGGCTTTGTTAAGGGCAGATCCTGCCTCTTAAACCTGGTTGGTTTCTTTGGAAACAGTCACCAAGGCCACTGTGAAGGATGAGGGAAGGTGGTCCACACTGCCTACCTGGACCTCGCCAAAAGCCTTGATACAATACCCACTTTCGGGCATTATAGATAAGCTCACCAGCTTAAATATAAACCCCTATATCACTAGATGGGTTGCAAACTGGCTCAAGGACAGAACCCACATGGTTAGAATTGCTGAAGCCATGTCAGACTCAAACCAGTTACAAGCGGCTTCCCACAAGGCTCACTCCTGGGACCTCTCTTGTTCAGTATATATTTCTTGGAGGTACAGGCCAACACAGAAGGACTGTGGCTGACCAAGTTAGCAGATGACTGCAAACTGAACCATAATCTACTCTCCAGCTGCCACAAGCATCCTCCCAAAGGGCCTCACAGAAACAGACAACTGGTGCCAGCGCCATGACCTCAAGCTAAGCGCCAAAAAGTGTATAGTCATCCCCTTTGGCAAAACAAAGTGCCACAAATTACCACATAGGTGGTAATCCATTAAGTACAGAAGAAGCCATTAGGGACCTGGGGACCCAAGCTGATAGCAATCTCTCATTTGACAACCATGTGGCCAAAGTGGTTAGAAAAACATTTTTATATAGCCCACCTAATCATGAAGGGATTCACATCTAGATCAGGGGAGGTCATCGTGCCTCTTTACTCATCCCTCATCAGGCCCATGGTGAGTACAATGCCCCTCTTGGGATGTACCTTACCAGACACCTGCAGCAACTGGAAAAACCCCAAAGTACCTCACCAAGAGGATCAAAGGGCTCAAACAGATGCCATATTCTGCCCGGTTAAAGAAACTCCAGCTCTACTCAGTGGCATACCACCTGCTCAGAAGGCGATCTGTGCCTGGCGTATAAAGCCATGTCCAACCCGGAATTAATGGACATGCTGCACCTCAGAAAATCAAATCACATCGAGATCTGGCGGCTAGAGACTTCAACCTCAAGCGCTGAAATAAATAGGACATGCTGGAGGGACAGATTCATAACCAGCAGAGGCTCCCTTCACTCTGGAATAAAATCCCAGTCCAGATTAGGCAGAGTCCCTCATTGACTCTCTTCAAGAGGAATCTTGATGAGTGGATGGGGAGATGTTAGAGTTTACCCGGGTATCACTAATGTGTCACTGTTAGACAGAGGCACAGTATACTAACTCTCGAAAAAGGCATAGCAAAATTAATTTAAAATGGATGGCGAAAGCCAAACACACTCTGGCTAGGCTTCTAAATGCCCTAGGGCAGACAGCCTAGTATGAACCTATGAACCTATAATGGCCAGCTAGAGATGAATACATTCTCTGGTGTAAATTCAAAAATAGCAGCTAGGGGAATTTTTTTT
>NW_025054824.1:0-7665 GCF_019279795.1 Protopterus annectens
GGGTTTTTTTAACTATGGAGGGTTAAAAAACAAACCCCCAAAAGTTAACCCAACTTTTCCCTTGGCTTTTTGATTCCATTTTAACAAAAAGAGGGGGAACCAAAACCTGTGGGCCCCCTGCTTTTTTAAAAAAAGAACTTTTTTTTTTACCCCAAAAAAACCCCCCTTTTGATGTGCATGCCCAGATTGAAAAGATTTTTTGCAATTGTATTTTCATGTTTGACATTGCATGATTATGTTTATGGTAGACTTACCAGACTGAAACAGACCACCAACCTCTAACTATCCAGAAAATGCATTCAGCTCTAGCCAGACTGCAACATATGATGCTAAGATTGCAAAGTACAATTTCAATCTTGTCTAAAAAAGACAAACTTCTTTATCTTGCTGATACATATCCAGATTGCCCAGAAATACCACCAGCATGAGAATGAGAACCTTGATTTTAAATGTGGAATTGAAAATTTTTTTTCCCAATTTTTTTTTCCTCAAATATATATTTTTTTTATTTTCAATTAAATACATTTCATAATATTTTAAATATCATTTTAAACAACTATATACAATATTTACAATACCCCGACTTTCAATTATATACACTGTATGTTATTAAATATAGAATTAAAGATCAGTTATCAGAGATACAATATTGATTATTGCAGAGTGTCCAACAAAGATATAACTTTCTTCCATGGATTATTTACCAATGGCCTGGGATAGATTCATAGTTCTTTGATTTTTTTTTCCATCAATGCAGTTGTCTGCAGTAAACTGTAGAATTCATCCAAGGTCATGTATTTGAATTCCACCTTCTGTTAAATTTTCCCAGATATAGCAAATATTGTCCATAAAAAATACATATTTGTCTTATTCAGGTAGGGACCTTCATTTACATTTAGTATTTTCAATATTTAGTTAAGGTAAAGGATTAATTAAATAAAGCTTGTAAAAAATGATTGATTCCATTCCAATATGATTTACTTTTATTACATTCATAAAAATATGTATCCAGTCTGCTTTATTTGACTTTCCACACCTCCAGCAAAAAACATTTTTTGTAGTATGATCTTTTAATTCTATCTGGTGTTAAAATGCTCTATGTAAGTATTTCCAGTTAAATATTTTTCCCGTACTGTGTGTTAGAGGGTAATTTAAATGATAGTAAGATGTTACTTTTAATTTCTTCTGTTAACTGCAATGACTGACCTTTTGTTAAGAACTGCCAGTATGATGGTTTGGGAATTGTTTTTATGTTATTAACTCTTTTTATAGATTTGAAATGGAATTTTTTTTTTCACAACTATTATATATAAATTCATACAGAAAATTTTTAGATTTGGAATATCTTTAAATGAGGAAATTAATTAATCTGCATAAATCTTGAGTGTACATTAAATGCTTTGTGGGTTTAAACCCGTCCTGTGTTGGAATATTGTAAGCAGTTTTTTTCATATGTATATCTAAAACATTTAATTTATTTACACATTGAAACCAGCATAAAATCCATTTTGTTCCCAGGAGGTTATTGTTTCCTATAATTTTGTGGAAAGTTCTTAGTGATGGTAAATGGTGTTAAAAGGCCAAACCAAAGTTTTAGATCTATGTTTGCATAGATAAGTTTCCTAAAGGAATTGATGTAATGATTAATCAGTGTTGTTTTAAAAGGGTTTTTGTTATATTATATTGTATACTTATGCATAGTATGTACCAGGGTTTGTTTGATTTGTCTACTATTAACATTTTTAACAGATTAAATTAATTTGTTAATATAGCCATTGTTAATTCTTTCCAGTTGGCAAAATAATTTGGGTTTATCCAGTCTATTGTAGTTTTAAGCACAGATGCTTTTATATATTTTTATTTTTATATATATATATTTTTTTATGTATGTATATATATATATATATATATTATATATATATATATTTTTTAAAAAATTAAAATTTTTTAAATTCTTTAGATCCCTTTTTTTTTAATACATTTGTATTTTGTAATTAATAAAAACCTTTTAAAATTTATATTTTTTTAATAAATTCATTTTTTTATTATATATTTTTTTATTATTTTTTAATATTAATATTTTTTGTTAATATTTTTTAACTTTATTTTTATGTTTTTTAAATTATTTTTGTTTTTTTATATTTTTTTTTGCAAAAAATTTTATTATTCTTATAAAATTTTATATATGTTTCTATTTCTAATTTAAAATTCCTTGTTTTTGGATATTAATTTCTTTCTTTTTGAATTTTTTAAACATGATTTTATTTCTTTAAGAATCTTTTATTAATTTTAATTTTCATATAGTATTTTCAATAAGACCTTTTTTTAAATTGCAAATTTTTAAAAAATTAATATAATTTTTACTTTTCTATATATTTTTTAGAATAATGTTTTTATAATTTATTAATATTGTTTTGTTTATAAAAATATTCCTAAATAATTTAGTGTAATTCTTTTTTTCCCTTTTGGGGATTTATCTTTGTTTTTTTTTTATTTAAAAAAAAATTTTGATTTTGATCTTTTAAAATGTAACCTGAAATTTTTAAAAAATTATCCTTTAAATTCTTTTAATGTTTTTTTGATAAAAAAGCTTATTTTGATATGTACTGGTCATATTTCTATTTTTTTATTCTA
This sequence comes from Protopterus annectens, assembly GCF_019279795.1. NCBI lineage: Eukaryota > Metazoa > Chordata > Ceratodontiformes > Protopteridae > Protopterus > Protopterus annectens. Next base: position 2,635 of record NW_025054824.1, read on the forward strand.
GGATTATTCTTTATTTTAATATTTCTATAAACAAATAAAAAGGGGTTTTTTATTTTTTATGGATAGATTCTGAGGTGAAAGGATATTTAATGTAGGCTGTTATTAATATATATGTTTTTAATAATAAAAGAAAGGGGGGAAATTCTAATTAAAATTTTAAATAGATATTAGTTGGGGGAAACAAAGGTTTTTTATGTCTAATGATTACAAGTGTTTCTCTATCTTCTTTATTCACAAATCTATGAAATATCCTTTTTTAAAATTATCATTTCCCGTTATATAAAAAAGTTTGATCATTAATTTCTTTGAAATGGGTTTTCATTCTGTTAGCTAGGTTGACATGAATATTTTGTAATCATTATTCATAAAGATATGGTTTTTAAAAGGGCTGATGGTTTTTTAAACTTTTTGAATTGGTGTTATAAAATATTTCCATTTTTATTTTTTTATACTTCTGGTTTTTTGAAAAAGGGGGAATTTTTAAAAGAGTTTGTTTTCAATTTAAACTATCTACTTTTTTTTTATTTCTTTTTTTTTAATTTCTTTTTAGGATATAGGTTTTGTAGGTCTAGTTTTAAGTTTTTAATTTTTATATTGATAAGGGTTTTTATCTAAGTTTATTTGGTTTTTATCTAAATCTTTTTTTGAAATGTTCCATATAATGGAACTGAAATTCAAGGAAATTCCCATATCTGATACTTTTTTTCTTTTTGATATATACTACTAATGTTATTTTTTAAATTTTATTTTAATTTTTTTAGATGAGTTATGTAGATATCTGGGGTTTAAAATTTTTTTTTAATTTTGGGTAGACAAGTTTGTTTTTTAGAATTTCATTATATTTTTTTTAATTCCTCTATTTCTTTTTTACTTCTGGACAATTCTGATTTTTTTAATTTTTCTGTCAAGGGTCTGGTTTGAAATCTAATAATTCAGATTCCCCTTCTCTAACTTTGTTTTTAATAAGGGGCTTACCAAATAAATATGCTTTTAATAGTCCCAAACCTACTGATTTCTATTGTATTATTTAAATTTTAAAAAATAATTGTAGTTCTGACAACATCCAGGGTCTGAATTCTTTTTTTTGAAAAAGGAATTCTAGTTGAGAGGATTAAAGGTTTAAACTCTATTTGGGGCTTCATTATCAAAAGTCATGATTGGGAAGGGGGAAATTTAAAATATTGGGAAATTGAGGATTTTGTTTGTAAATATTGAACTACAATAATTTGTCTATTCTGGTTTGTGCTCCAAATCTTTGGTCTTTATGGGAAAAAAATAAGGTTTATCATCTTTACTTTAAAAATGTCTATTAAATGAAATGAATCAATCCATTTTTAAGGATTTTGAAATAGTTGCTATGGTGTCAGAAGCTTCTAAGGTGCAATTAAAGTCTCCTAAATATAAGATTTCCTTTATAATTTTTTGGAAATAAAATCTGGGTTTTTTTAACCGTTCTGCTCCAATTCCTGGGAACCAATATAGATTAGCTAAGGTCCATATTCTGTTATTAAATTTAATTATAACAAATGCTAGAAACCTTCTTTGTCTTCATATTTATAAATAACTTTTGGAGTGATTATGTTTTCTTCCAAATTTTCCCTTTTTTTTGTTCTATGGAGGAATAAGACTGTTAGTCCTTAGGGTTCCAAATAAAGCTATCATTAGTTTTTCCCGGGAGAAATACTACTTGTGCCTTATTTAGATTTAAACATTTTAGTAAGTTTGATCTTTTATTTGCATTATTTAAGCCATTAGTATTTAATGATAAGAATGTTAAATCCATTTCAAGTTATTGTTGGAAGAAACTTTTGGCTTCTTTTTTTTTTTATTTTGATTATAGTAGTTATACCATATTCTCTGATAACATTGGATGTTATTTTATGTGTGTAAACTTGGGAGTGAAAGTTAATGTTCTTTCTTCTTTAAACATAGGTAGGGTAAAATTCTGGTCAGGCTTTAAAAAAGTACTTCTATAAAACATTAATTCTAAAGTATCAAATACAAGTAAATATGAATTTTCCATTAAACATGGAATGAAAGTCATTCCTAATCCAGTAGATAAAGATAGATCTATTGGATTATCACTCATACCTTTAACCAACAATATCAACTGAGTCCCATATGTTAAATTATTATATGGAGAATTTTCTTAAAAGAGATATGAAATTCTATATTATTCTATTATTGTTCTATAGTATTTTATATATCAGGATGGAATTTAGTAGTGTAAACAATTGTTATGTTGACTTAGAAAATACCCAACATTTAGTTACCCTTAAGAGATCCCAAACATGTCAGATATGTCATTTTGGATAAATTAAATGCAACAGAGGCGCATACACAAAAAACCAACAACAAATAAATTATTACTAAAATAATTTGACTAAAAGGACTCTACAGGAGACAATGAGTGATTACCAATGAAATATGAATTTACTGTAGGTGTACTGTCTTCCTTTACTTTCCCACTCTTCAGCTCACTAACTTCAAAAAAAAACTTATGAAAAGACATGCCTTATCAGTGGTATCCTGACTCTGAGTAGAGGTGCCCCACATTCTAGTGTGCAGTGCTTTTACATATTTATAGATTTACAAAGCAGAGTCTAAGAATGAACTATGATACCTGACAATTCCCCTCCTGCATAGGGCACCTCCTGCTTCCCGAATGAGTAATCACATCAGGTCTAGAATAAATGTGAAGGTACCTATATGGTAATCAAGACTTACCTTAGGTAAGTATTAATCAAATAGTATTTAGACCATCATAGAGAGTTCTTGGGCAGTTAGAATACTCTTAAGCCCCTTTCCCCCCTTGACCAAAACAGAGATTTCCTTCCCTTTCTTTCCCTTGTTTTAAATCAGTACTAATAAAAAAAATTCAGCAAACATATAAACAGAAATAAAATTTAGTAGTCCGTCTTGTACATGACTCCCAAACCATTAAACAATCAGTGACTAACATCACTTTAGTAAACATTAAAAAGACAAATTAGAAATAATTTCCTAGCTCTTTAAATTTCTGATAAAGCAAAAGTTAACAATAAGCTATTTTAACTAAAAGTATAAAGATTTCAATTTTTTCCCTTTCATGTATACATTTCTACTTTTTTTAGTGTCAATAGCTGTCTTTGAAATCTGTTTTTACTTCTTCAAATCATTCCTTTTTCAATTCAGGTTTTGTTTTGTCAAAAGCCCCAATATTTCAAACAATTAAATTTAGATTACAATATGGTTAGTGCAAATATAGCATGTTGCAAAAAAAAAAATGTATTTTTTTGTGCTCTAGAGACTTATATGCAAGTGACATATATAATGTAGCATATATAGAGCAGATAGCTTATGGATTCAGGTTGTTAAAAATAAAATTTTGCATTAATCAGGCAGTTTCATTTAAATTTACAAAAAAACCCCCTGGAACATTTCTTTTTCTCTATGTACCCACCCTTACTAATCTATTAAATAAAATCAAAAAAATCACCATGCTATAACAATATAGCTAGATTCAGGCTACATACAGAACATCATTGTAATAATCTTCAACCTAGGTTGGCAAAAACCCCCAATTATACTAAAACCCAAACATAGTTGTTCAAAAACCCCTCCCAAACCCAAACCCTTCAACTTTATCAATAAAATCATTGTATTCAGCAGAATGCTAGTACAAACAACCAAACAAACAACTGTGGAATTCTTTGTTCTAACTCTACGGGGAAAAAATGGAACTTTACATATAACCTGAAAAGCTGGTAATTAAAAAGTCTGACAAAATGCACAAACTCTGGCTTGTCCATGTCAAAACAAATTTAAAAATGACCCAGTCAAAAAAAATTTTTTATAAAAACCCCCAAAAACATATAACTTTTTAATTATAAAAAAAAAAGAACATAACTATTTTAAAATGTGTCTAAATTTACAATTTTTTTCCCCTAAACAAATATAAATATTTTCTTTCATCTTCCTTGCTTTCATCTGAATTTTAACTATCAGACACATACTAAAAAAAAGTCTTTGAATTCATTGCAAAGAAAATTTTTTCTGGTCTCACTTATTTGTAACCTACAGATGGTTTTTTCTTTGACTTTTTTTTTTAAAAGCAAAATGCATTTTCCTCTCCTTAATTTGTTAACTAAAACTTTATAAATAGCTGTTTTCTACATTTTTAAAAATCTTTTAACCTACATTATTATTTTTTACTAAATATCAACACTGTATGTTTTGTTACAAATGCTTTGATAACATGGAGCTTTTCTTCTGTGAAAATGGACATTTAAATCAAAATTTGGGTTTAAAAAATTTAAATAAATAAATAAATTTAGTTTCCAGGAAAGTGTAGCAATGTGAGTAATTTAGTCCCTTTTTCCCCATAAATATGTGTCACAATTCATTAAACTAAGCAAATCAACATCTGTCTAATAATCATTTGCAAGCCCATTCATGGGTGAAGGCGTGGCTTGCGGTGGTGAATAGTCGTAGCGCCATATGCATAGTAATGAGGCGCAACCACGCGCGTGGGGGGTGGCCCAAGTAGGATGCGTTCCAAACCCAGGCGATGAGCAACCTAAAGTGCTGACCCCCAGTCCCCTGTAATAGTAACCCACCCGCCAGGGCCCGGAGAATGAAACTGCAGACTATGCAACATAGTACCGTTCAACAAACGGAGAACCAAACATTAACCCCAAGTCCTAAGTGTACCTCCCAAAGGGAAAAAAGGATACGCGCCCTTCCGTCCCCAATGCACTGTCAGTGGGCATACCCAGTGAAGGTGTACGCAGCATGTCAGCCCGGCCCCACATAGAAAGCGACATGGGCATGGTCACCAGCAGTAGTGAGAGTACACAGCCGGGTAGCCGTGTCGATATAACAACAAGAAGGAAACAAGATACCTAAACACAGGCAAACATGTGCATAGCAACATGTACCCCCACAACGTGCTTGCATACACATAGGGGGCTATGTCTAAGCGTAATATCCAGAAGCAGAACCTCATGCAAAAAAAAAGGCAAATGTAATACCCCCCCAACCCCCCGCCCC
>NW_025054825.1:0-14226 GCF_019279795.1 Protopterus annectens
AGCTCTTAGAACAAACAATCTGGACAAAGCCCCAAATAATGGGGAGACAAAGGCCCAAAATAGGGACTTTTTAAAATACTGCTCTTACAAACCTAGAAAGTTGATAGAATCACAGGTTTCATATTAGAGTGAATTTTCTAAAGGATATGAAGTCTGAAAGTAAATGTCTGCCATTATTTTCTGACTTCAGTCCTCAAAAATTTACTAGTGATTTGCCAGAAAACAACAATTTTTTTGAGAAACAGATGAGAAATATGAGGCAAAAATCTGGACATACTGCAAAAATCTGACAGGTATGTGCATTATAGGGATCAAAAATTTGCAAAATATAATAACAAAACAGATTTCTTGGCATTAGGAAATCACTCATCCATGAAGTAAGGGTTATTTCAGTGCTATGCCTAGTCAAAAAAAAACAAACTGGAAGAAGTCATGAACTTAATATTCCTGCAAAATGGAAAAAACTGCAAATAAATAAACACTCCAATAAACAGAAGGTTAGAAATAGGGCAGTAGCTATCACTGTATCTTCCAGACTGACAAGATTTCTTAAAATGAGGGGGTCACTAAGGCCTCCTTTAATATACTTGAAAAGATTTTGCTCTTTAGGAATGAAAAGATGATATGATAAATCAGGGACCCAGAAAAGCAAGGCAGGCAAGAGTCAGTCTTTTGGCCATGGATCCAAACCATATCTAATTGATTGCATGCTTGAAAACAAGGATATGATACTGGAGTAATTTAACATCTGAAGTTTGCACCAAGACAAGGTCACTAAGGCTTACTTTAACACATTTAGAAAGATTCCACTATTCAGGGGTGATAAATTGACATTATTAACAAACTTTACAATAAGAGGAGAAAGCTATTACATGATAGAACAAAATCCATAAAAGGGAAGTCACCCCTGATCATTATTAGTAAAAAAATACGAGCACTCATAAAATCAACTAAGGCCAATTTTGAGAGAAAAATTGCCATGGATTCAAAGGACAATCATAAGGCCTTTTTCAGCTATGTTAGGAACCTGGGTGGAAACTCACAGATATGCTCAGAATTAGTCCAAAATGATACAAAAATCACTGAACCCACAGACATTGCCAACATACTGGCAGACAGGTTCAGTGCAAACTTCACCCCTCTCCCCCTAAAGGAGAGATAACTATCCCAGCCGAGTGTAGCCTCCCGGACATCTCAAATGCGCAGGTGAAAGCTGCTCTCTCTAAAGCTAAAAACACAGCATCAATGGGACCGGATGGTGTCCCCGGCTGTGTGCTACACGAGCTAAATGAGGAATTAAACCCGCACATAAGGCAGCTGTTTAATCTCAGCCTTACCACAGGATACGTGCCCAAGGAGTGGCGTACGCCAACTGTGGTCCCACTCCACAAAGGTGGCGCCTCTACGGACCCTGGTAATTACCGCGGCATAAGCTTAACAAGTCTAGTCTGCAAAGCTATGGAGAGGATCATAATGGAGCTCATAAACAAAGATATAGGGGACTTGCAGACATTGGACCCGACCCAGTTTGGCTTTGTCAAGGGAAGATCATGCCTTTTGAACTTGGTCGACTTCTTCGAAATAGTCACCAAGGCCATTGATGAGGAAAGGCAGTCCATACAGCCTACCTTGACCTTGCAAAGGTTTTCGACACAATACCCCACTGGTATTGTAGAAAAACTTACCAGCTTAAATGTAAACCCATATGTCACAAGATGGGTTGCAAACTGGCTTAAGGACAGAACCCACAGGGTTAGAGTTGCTGGCGCTGTGTCAGACTCCAAGCCGGTCACAAGTGGTGTCCCACAGGGCTCGGTCCTTGGCCCCCTATTGTTTGGCATCTACTTCTCAGAAGTACAGGCCAACATGGGAGGACTTTGGCTGACAAAGTTTGCAGATGACTGCAAACTGGGCCATAGTGGAAAGTGCATCGGACACGGATATCCTTCAGAAGGGACTCACGGAAACAGATAGCTGGTGCCAGAGCCATGGCCTGAAGTTAAACGCCAAAAATGTATAGTCATACCCTTCGGGAAAAACAAGGTAACCCCAAGCTACCATATAGGTGGAAATCCACTAAGCACAGAAGAGGTCATCAGGGACCTGGGGACCCAGGTTGACAGTGGCCTTTCTTTGACACTCACATTGCTAAAGTGGTTAGAAAGACCTTCTACATTGCCCACCTGATCATGAAGGGATTCACATCCAGATCTAGTGAGGTCATTGTTCCCCTGTACTCTTCACTTATCAGACCAATGATAGAGTACAATGCCCCATTCGGGATGTATCTCACCCGACATCTGCAGCAATTGGAGAGACCCCAAAAGTTCCTCACCAAAAGGATAAAGGACTCCAAAATCTGTCATATGCTGCCAGATTGAAGAAACTCCAGCTCTATTCAGTCGCATACCGTCTGCTCAGAGGTGACATGTGCCTGACATACAAGGCCATGTCCAACCCGGAATTAATGGACATGCTCCACCTCAAAAATCCAAATCCACCAAAACCACTAGAGCAAGCGACTTAAACCTTAGCACGGATATAAATAGGACGTGCTGGAGGGATAGATTTATCACTCAGAGACTCCCTATGCTGTGGAATAAAATCCCGGTCCATGTGAGGCAGAGCACCTCGCTGACTCTGTTCAAGAGAGATCTGGACCTGTGGATGGGAGATCGTAGGTTTACCCCGGGAATCATCTCTGGGTCACTGCTGGACAGAGGCACAACAAACTAATGGGCACAGTATTTTTTCATATAAGGGGTGGCGTAAGCCACAATAATTTGGGCTAGGCTTATAAATGCCTTAGGGCAGATAGCCTAGTATAAACCTATGAACCTATGAACCTATGAACCTATAAATCAGGAACCCAGAATAGCAAGGCAGGAATTAGTCAGTCTTTTGGGCATGGGTCCAAGCCGCACCTAACATGTTGCATGCTTGAAAACAAGGAGCTAACATCTGAGTAATTTAAGATCTAAAATTTGCACCAAGACAAGGGCTCTGACTCAGTACAAAGATTTCAGTCTTCAGTCTGCATGTCCTCCCTATGGTCGAGTGGGTTTCCTCCGGGTGCTCCAGTTTACTCCCACATCCCAAAGACATGCTGTAGGTGGTTTGGACACTCTAAATTGGCCTTAGATGTGTGTGCGTATGTGTGTATGCCTTCTGTGGAAGGTTGGGTGTCGGGCTGGCAACTCGACACAGTAAAACTCCCTTGCCAATCATGAGCGGACAGGTGATCTGCTGTGGCAACTAACCGGGAAAAGCCAAAAGAAGAAGAAGAAGTGATGACAACTTATCTGCAGTGAAATGACTGGCCAGTTTACATTACCTTAACATAAATATCCATGGGTGGCCAGGCAGGCTACGTTACTCACACACAAACAAAATATAAGCCACACAAAAAATAGAAGCTGAATTCACTTTATAAGCATCTGCTCCCCCACATCCTTCAATGGTACCAACTCGCACTTGCTCACAAACTAATAAACCAACCACTAAAAGTCCCATCTCTCCAGAATCTACTCCAACCCTACATAACCATGAGATCACTAAGATCTAGCCAAAAACCTCTCACAGGTCACAAGAGACAATAACTCTTCTGGAGAAGCATTATTCTCCTGCACTATAGCCAAACTCTGGAACTCCCTCCAATCCTCAATTACCTCTGCAACGTCTTTTACCCACTTCAAATCCTTACTAAAATCACACTTAAAAACTTGCCAGATATGCCCTTGCAACCTCTCCCATACCATCCACTCCACTCCGCCCACCCACTACTTCTCTCGGCCCCCTAGCAACAACCTACTCTTAGCAAGCTTGGCTACTCATGTTCTCAGCTACCTACCACATAGTACTAACTTCTTGTAGCAACAACTGCTAATGGCTGTTATGTACCTCAAAAACAGATTGTATCAATTGTTCACTTGATGAATCTCAACTACGTTTGTAACCATGTTTAGTATATGCCACCATATTTTAAAATTGTACTATGTTCTACAGCTGTTTTACATCTATGTTTTATTATTGTCTTACATCCTCAGTTGGACTAATGTCTATATTTTAATTGCTATATTTTTAACTGTATAATGTAAGTAATACTTAATGTGGAGCTTTTCTCCCTGGGCCGCCGCTGAAAACGGACCTGAGTCCAGTTGGACTCTCCCAGTCAACAAATGTAAATAAATAAATAAATAAATAAATAAATCTGGTACCTGAGCATTTCACCTTCAAAGATAAATTACAATCACATGCAGCTCCTTTTATACAACAGTGCCTCCTACTGATTGGTTACACAAACTTTTCAAGTACACTCTACCTTACAAACATAAATATTGCAACGTTATCCTAAATACTTTATAACACTCACGTTAAAACTTTTTTATAACTTTCTTATACATTATACAAAACCTTCTCAAATTTCCACTTGTATTTACTTACTAACACATCCAAATATTGCAAATGTATCCCATTGTGTAGTTCAAACCTACTAGTTGTTGTTGTTGTGTCTTTCAGCTTTTTAGGGGTCGCCACAGCAGAACTCCGGTCTGCTAATGATTGGCAGTAGATTTTTACGTACTGAGTTGCCAGCTCTGTAGCACAACCTTCAATGAAGGTACGCCCATTCACACATGTCTCCACACAGAAGACGCTTTAGCTGAGAATCGAACAGGACAACGTCTTACTGTGAGGCGACAACACTACCGCAGCACCACCACCGCAGTTTACATTCAAATTTACCTCAAGATTAAGACCCCATTGGAGACAGTGTGCCAGAATTAATAATCATTCTACTTTCTAACCTACTCAACTTTGTAATAACATCACCCACTCTCATAGTATAGGGTAACACACAAAAAACAAAGTTTCATCCGAGCCACCATGAACCAGGTGAAAATGCTCAGAAGCAGGACAGCTGCTACTCCTCTTCCTAATATCACCCGTGTTCCAAAATTCTAACCTTAACCATTCTTTTAGTTTGTCCCACATACCATTTGACCTTACTACAACCACAACCCAAAATGTATACCACCCCACAAGAACTACAACTAAATTACCCCTAGAAACAAATTTATTTCCATTAATATAAGTACCTGTCCATTTTGCACCCTTTTACACACCATACAATGCTTACAGGGAAATGTACCCACTTTATCACAACTTACACCAACCTTTCTGGCATTCAGTAACTCTTTAAGATTTAAATATCTTGCATAAGAAAATTTAACATACCCAGGAAATAAGCCTCCATATCGTTCATCCTGATATACAAGATGCCAAGATTCCATCACCAACTTTTTCAAAATCTCTGAAAATGGGAAATGAAACTGCACGAAGCATCTGCTTACCACCTCAGAGCCTCGTTCCTCTGATCTAACTATTGTCACATTTGGAAAACTGAGATTGTATGAAACCTGAATTAGTATTAGTCTTCAGTTAAAAGAAAAAAAAACATAGACAGGCTGTTTCTGAGATGTCCAAACTGAATATAGATTTGTCAGAACCATATGATCAGTTTTCACAATCAGGTGAATCCAAAGAAGTTAGAGACTTTGAATCAATACCTTCTGTATGTAATGATTGGGCTAGTCATGTTCCATCCAAAAGTTACATACTGTCTAAAACTGACATATTATCCAAAAGTGACACGTCCCAAAAGAGACACATTAATCAATAATGACTTGCCACAAAATGAATGTCCCATTACCCCGTAACCTGTGAGAGTTACTTCCCAAGTGTATGAGATAAGAATTCTATAGAGGTACTGAAATGTATGATGAATTCCAGAACAAGTAAGTAGGAAAACTGACTGCTAAGAGCAAAGTATGCACAGAGACGGTAAAGGCATATGAAAAATGCAAATTATTGTACAATAAGGACAGATGTGTTTGGTACTGCACATTTTTAAAATGGGAAAAATGTGCATGCAAATTTTTATTGTGCAAATGGATACAGTGTGCTACATCAAAAGACAATTTCATTTGTTTATTTCTCCAAGGGTGGAGGCTCTATGGCAATATGAGATCACCATGGTGATCATTACAATCAGTATTAAAATGGTTGTGCCTGCATAAAAACTAAAGAGGTTTTGCCCATTATATATGTCATAATACTGAAGCTGTAGCCATTGTATATTGTCTATGAAGTTGACAATATAAGTGTACGACAGTGTTTGTAATTGATATGGAAAATAAATGTTGCAGACTAATATAAATTACTTCTGATTTCCCAAGTGTCTGATATTCTGAAATGCAGTACAGAGCAAAATATAATTATAATAAGAAATTCAAAAGTTAGTAAGTATAGCAAAGTTTGCAGATGACTGCAAACTAGGAGCCATAGTCGAGTCCCCAAATGATGTGGACATCCTACAGAAGGGCCTCACTGAGACAGATGCCTGGTGTCAGAGCCATGGCCTCAAGCTCAATGCCAAAAAGTGCATTTTCATCCCCTTTGGTAAAAACTCTGTACCCATGAACTACCACATAGGTGGCAGTCTACTTAATACCGAATGTGTGATAAGAGACCTTGGGACTCAGGTGGACAGTAGTCTCTCCTTTGATAATCACATTGCCGCAGTAGTCAGGAAATCCTTCTATGTGGCACACCTCATCACAAAAGTGCTCTCATCCAGGAAAAAAGAGGTCATCGTTCCCCTCTACTCGACACTCATTAGACCCATTATAGAGTACAATGGCCCTTTTGGAATGTACCTTATAAGACATCTGCAGTAGCTGGAAAGGCCACAGAAGTACCTCACAAAGAGGATTAATGGCTTTAAACAGATGCCCTACACTGACCGTCTCAAAAACTCCAGCTTTACTCCGTAGCATATTGCCTACTCTGAGGTGATCTCTGCCTAACATATAAAGCTATGCAAAACCCAGAGCTGTTGGACATGCTACACCTAAAGAAATCCCAATCCCTCTGAGCTAGACACTTTAGGGACCTAAACCTTGTCAATACAATAAACAGGACATGCTGGAGGGAATAGATTCCTGTCCCAGAGACTTCCCATACTCTGGAACAAGCTACCCATCTATGTCAAGCAAAGTTCCTCATTAGCACTGTTCAAGAAAAATCTTGATGAGTGGATAAGAAATAGGAAATACACCCCGGGGATCACTTCTGTGGCTTTGCTTGACAGGGGCACAGAAAAATAACTTTCTTGGGTGGCGTAAGCCAGAAAACCTTGTTGGCTAGGCTTACTTAGGCCCTTGGGCCGATAGCCTAGTACCTACCTAGGAACCTATGAACCTATGTGTTAGTGCTGAATTCAGGGCTGTGCTACAAGTTTCTGTGTTTGCCCATACCTTACTTGGATAGAAGGAAGTTTCTCTGTTCACTGTTAGAGAGGGAGCTTTGAGCAGCCTATCTGTCCCTGGAGGAGTGGTTTCAGCCCAGAAATTAGTAGTTTATTGGCCATTTTGGGATAATTTTTATCTCTTTTATTTCCCTGCTATAAAACACGCATTTGCAAGGTTTTGTGCTAGTATACAGCTCAGCAAGCTCCTGCCTGGTGTCCTGCAGAGTTCTACAGCAGCAGAGAGACAAAAGAGAGACTTTGGAGTAATTAAGTATCAATTTTCTGCATTTTCTTGCTGCCTTTAGCTAATTCCGCCTAAAACACCGATTGTCTAGAGTTTCTGTGATTTAAAAAGCTTGTTTTATCTACATATTGTACTTATTTTACTGCCTGCACTTTAACACAGTTGTTTTTGTGTTTAAATTACCTGTTTAACTGTTGCAGGCTACACATTCAAGTTTGATAGCCATTTCTGTGCATTAAAGTGTTTTTTTATTGTATCTGCTTTATTTTCTGAAAAAAAAAAACAAAAAAGCAAAAAAAAAAAAAAATACTTGTCTTCCCACCTATCTAAGCTAGTATAGTCCAGTTTTCAGGTTAGTGCAGAATTCAGGGCTGCATTACAGGTTTCTGTGTTTGCACACACCTTACTTTGATAGAATAAAGTTTCTCTGTTCACTGTGAGGGAGGGAGCTTTGAGCAGCCTATCTGTCCCTGGAGGAGTGGTTTCAGCCCAGAAAATAGTAGTTTATTGGCCATTTTGGGCTAATTTTTATCTCTTTCATTTCCCTGCTATAAAACCCACATTTGCAAGGTTTTGCGTGCCGGGCAGCGCCGGTTAGCTAGGGTGTAACTATTCCTGGCTCCACAAAGTCTACTCTTCAATTTTTCCCTTGGAACTAGACAAACTTTCAACTTTTCATACCGGCACTTGTTCAAAACTCATAGCAAGCACTAATAAACCTTAGCACTAGACCCCGTCTATACTGTAGAGAAGGACAAGGCTCTCTATTCGACCTTACCAGCCAATCAGTAAAACAGTTCACTGTACCTATCCAGGCATGTCCAAAGGGCAGTTTCAGGTGTACTCTCTGGTTCAGCTTGTGAATCTGGGCATTTTGAGGCAATGTTACAATTGCCTCATGTACACAGACAACCCTCTCCTCCTTCCACCAAACACTAATACATGCGAGAGATGCATACAGCCAAACTGGAGGCTAAGCTCTCTCAACCCAAGACTGGACCAGGCAGTCAAGAGGAGAAGGGAATTACTTGCATCACACCACCAGTCTCACATAGACCTGTGAAACCAGCACTGGCAAAAAACACACATAAATACACAAAAGCATACTCGGAGGCTCTAAATAAAAATCTGCAGAAACAACAAAGACCTCCAAAGCAGATATCCAAGCAACCTCCACCCCCAGCACAAACCATGAAACACATACTTCACAAAACCAGTGTGCCACACAATCACAGCCCTTAAGGCAAAATAACATACCCAACACACTAGTAATAGGTGACTCTAGTCAGGCACACTGACGTCCCACTCACTAGGCTGAACAAGGAGAAGGTTACTGTTAGCTGCCTGTAGGGTGCCAGGATCCGCCACATAACACAAGCAATCAGGTCACTCCAAAACAAGTACAAATATGACTCTGTCATTGTCCATGTTGGTGTGAATGACCTGAGCCATACCTCTCTGGACTAAATGAAAATAGACATGGAGGAGCTCTCTGATCACATAGCCCAGGCCGGTATGACACTGACCCTGAGTAGCATCCTGCCTTCACCAAGAATGATACCATGGTATAGAGAAAAAATTATGAATTTCAACAATTGGCTAAACTTCTGGTGTCATTCAAAGGGGATCCAGTGTCTGTCAGCCTGGGATGACATGCTCGACAAGCCATGCTGCTTTGCTAGAGATGGCTTGCACCTGTCACCCTTAGGCTTTCGAACACTGGCCAAGGCTTTTGCCACCCCCACACTGCCTTTTTTAGGCAAGGCTCAAAAGACAAACCCACCGCTCAATGCCAGAAGTCTAAACCTCAAAATGCATGCACTCGAGGCACTCCTCAGTATGGAGAAAATCGATATATGTGCAGTAACAGAAACCTGGTTTAAGGCTCCAGAGAGCACCCCAGCACTACCAGGCAACAACTCATACCATACATTTCGGCCACAAAACCTGGACCGAAATACAAAAGGTGGGGGCGTATCCATATTCATCAAGGATACCCACACCTCCAGGTTAGTGTCACAGCACGATGCTTCAGAGATTCAGAGATCATCCACGTGCAACTAACAATGGGAAACTGCTATTCAAATTATAGCTTGCTACAGATCACCCACCATGTCCCAGGACTCTCACTCCGCATTCCTGGAAACACTCAGAAACATAAAGGTCCTACCAAACACCCTGATATTGGGTGATTTCAATTACCCAAACATTAACTGGGAGAACTACTCAAGTACAAACTCCCTTGCCCAACATTTCATAGAATTTATAAACTCAAACGCCCTGGATCAACTGGTCAACACCCCCACCAAAGGTAACAACATATTGGACCTGGTCATCACCAACATGGGCGACCAGTGTTCCACACCGTAGGTCAACCCCTTGCTGGTTAGATCTGACCATAAACTAATCACTCTGGATATCCACATTCCACCACCACCCCGGGTCAAAGAAACCACTGTGAAAAACTTTTCAAAAGCAAACTTCACTTTACTTAAGACTGAGGTGGGAAGTTTCAATATCCTCATGCTAAAGGATAATGCTGTCCAAGCTGCAAAATCTTTTACTAATGCACTCTGTGGGCACCTACAAGAATGCATGGATCGTGCATCCCAAACAAAACCAAGACTTACTCCAAGAAAAGAAAACCAGTCTGGTAGATGCCTGCCATAAACAAGCTATACAATAGAAGGAGGAAACTAGTACAGAAAAGAGTAAAATCCCAAGAAGGGAAGACATCCCTGATAAGTATCAGCAAGAAACTATGTTCCCTCATAAAATTATCCAAGGCTAGCTTCAAAAGAAAAATTGCCATGGACTCCAAAGATAACCACAAGGCATTCTTTAGCTATGACAAGAATCTAAGTGGCAATTCTCAGATCTGCTCGGAGTTAGTGCAGAAAGGCATAAAATATACTGAACTGACCGATATAGCCAACATCCTGGCAGACAGGTTCAGTGCAAACTTCACCCCCTTTCACCCCCAAAAGGGCCCATAACTATACCAGAAGAATGTAGTGCCCCTGAAATCACAGACACTCAGGTTAAAACAGCCCACTCCAAAGCCAAAAACACAGCATCAATGGGACCGAACGGTGTCCCCAGGCTGCGTCCTACATAAGCTCAAAGATGAACTAACCCCTCACCTAAATACAATGTTTAAATTCAGCCTCTCCACAGAATACATGCCCACAGAGTGGTGCACAGCAATGGTTATTCCACTCCAGAAAGGTGGAGTCACAATGGACCCTGGGAACTATCTCCCTATAAGCCTGACTAGCTTGGTCTGCAAAGCTATGGAGCGCATCATCATGGATCTCATTAAGGAGACACTGGAAACCTCCAAACACTGGACCCTACCCAGTTTGGCTTTGTTAAGGGCAGATCATGCCTCCCAAATCTGGTGGGCTTCTTTGAGACAGGTACCAAGGCTATAGATGAGGTAAAGGTGGTCCACACAGCCTACCTAGTCCTTGCAAAGGCCTTCTACACCATTACCCACTCAGGTATTATAGACAAGCTCACCAGCCTGAACATAAACCCCTACGTCATGAGATGGGTTGCCAACTGGCTCATGGACAGAACCCACATGGTAAGAGTTGTGGGAGTTAGGTAAACCCAGAGCTGTTGGACATGCCACACCTAAAGAAATCCCAATCCCTCTGTCAACAACCAAAATAAACAGGACATGCTGGAGGGAATAGATTCCTGTCCCAGAGATTTCCCATACTCTGGAACAAGCTACCCATCTATGTCAAGCTAAGTTCCTCATTCGCACTGTTCAAGAAAAATCTTGATGAGTGGATGAGAAATAGGAAATACACCCCGAGGATCACTTCTGTGGCTTTGCTCGACAGGGGCACAGAAAAATAACTTTCTTGGGTGGCGTAAGCCAGAAAACCTTGTTGGCTAGGCTTACTTAGGCCCTTGGGCCGATAGCCTAGTACCTACCTAGTACCTACCTATGAACCTATGAACCTATGTGTTAGTGCTGAATTCAGGGCTGTGCTACAAGTTTCTGTGTTTGCCCATACCTTACTTGGATAGAAGAAAGTTTCTCTGTTCACTGTTAGAGAGGGAGCTTTGAGCAGCCTATCTGTCCCTGGAGGAGTGGTTTTAGCCCAGAAATTAGTAGTTTATTGGCCATTTTGGGATCATTTTTATCTCTTTTATTTCCCTGCTATAAAACGCGCATTTGCAAGGTTTTGAGCTAGTATACAGCTCAGCAAGCTCCTGTCTGGTGTCCTGCAGAGTTCTACAGCAGCAGAGAGACAAAAGAGAGACTTTGGAGTAATTAAGTATCAATTTTCTGCATTTTCTTGCTGCCTTTAGCTAATTCCGCCTAAAACACCGATTGTCTAGAGTTTCTGTGATTTAAAAAGCTTGTTTTATCTACATATTGTACTTATTTTACTGCCTGCACTTTAACACAGTTGTTTATGTGTTTAAATTACCTGTTTAACTGTTGCAGGCTACACACTCAAGTTTGATAGCCATTTCTGTGCATTTAAAGTGTTTTTTTGATTGTATCTGCTTTATTTTCTGAAAAAAAAAACAAAAAAGCAAAAAAAAAAAAAATACTTGTCTTCCCACCTATCTAAGCTAGTATAGTCCAGTTTTCAGGTTAGTGCAGAATTCAGGGCTGTATTACAGGTTTCTGTGTTTGCACACACCTTACTTGGATAGAATGAAGTTTCTCTGTTCACTGTGAGGGAGGGAGCTTTGAGCAGCCTATCTGTCCCTGGAGGAGTGGTTTCAGCCCAGAAAATAGTAGTTTATTGGCCATTTTGGGCTAATTTTTATCTCTTAAATTTCCCTGCTATAAAACCCACATTTGCAAGATTTTGCGTGCCGGGCAGCGCCGGTTAGCTAGGGTATAACTATTCCTGGCTCCACAAAGTCTACTCTTCAATTTTTCCCTTGGAACTAGACAAACTTTCAACTTAATCACTAGAACCATTCACTTTTCATACCGGCACTTGTTAAAAACTCATAGCAAGCACTAATAAACCTTAGCACTAGACCCCGTCTATACTGTAGAGAAGGACAAGGCTCTCTATTCGACCTTACCAGCCTATCAGTAAAACAGTTCACTGTACCTATCCAGACATGTCCAAAGGGCAGTTTCAGGTGTACTCTCTGGTTCAGCTTGTGAATCTGGGCATTTTGAGGCAATGTTACAATTGCCTCATGTACACAGACAACCCTCTCCTCCTTCCACCAAACACTAATACATGCGAGAGATGCAATTATACAGACAAACTGGAGGCTAAGCTCTCTCAACCCAAGACTGGACCAGGCAGTCAAGAGGAGAAGGGAATTACTTGCATCACACCACCAGTCTCACATAGACCTGTGAAACCAGCACTGGCAAAAAACACACATAAATACACGAAAGCATACTCGGAGGCTCTAAATAAAAATCTGCAGAAACAACAAAGACCTCCAAAGCAGATATCCAAGCAACCTCCAATCCCAGCACAAACCATGAAACACATACTTCACAAAACCAGTGTGCCACACAATCACAGCCCTTAAGGCAAAATAACATACCCAACACACTAGTAATAGGTGACTCTATAGTCAGGCACACTGACGTCCCACTCACTAGGCTGAACAAGGAGAAGGTTACTGTTAGCTGCCTGTAGGGTGCCAGGATCCGCCACATAATACAAGCAATCAGGTCACTCCAAAACAAGTACAGATATGACTCTGTCATTGTCCATGTTGGTGTGAATGACCTGAGCCATACCTCTCTGGACTAAATGAAAAGAGACATGGAGGAGCTCTCTGATCACATAGCCCATACCGGTATGACACTGACCCTGAGTAGCATCCTGCCTTCACCAAGAATGATACCACGGTATAGAGAAAAAATTATGAATTTCAACAATTGGCTAAACTTCTGGTGTCATTCAAAGGGGATCCAGTGTCTGTCAGCCTGGGATGACATGCTCGGCAAGCCACGCAGCTTTGCTAGAGATGGCTTGCACCTGTCACCCTTAGGCTTTTGAACACTGGCCAAGGCTCTTGCCACCCCCACACTGCCTTTTTTAGGCAAGGCTCAAAAGACAAACCCACCGCTCAATGCCAGAAGTCTAAACCTCAAAATGCATGCACTCGAGGCACTCCTCAGTATGGAGAAAATCGATATATGTGCAGTAACAGAAACCTGGTTTAAGGCTCCAGAGAGCACCCCAGCGCTACCAGGCTACATCTCATACCATACATTTCGGCCACAAAACCTGGACCAAAATACAAAAGGTGGGGGCGTATCCATATTCATCAAGGATACCCACACCTCCAGGTTAGTGTCACAGCACGATGCTTCAGTGATTCAGAGATCATCCACGTGCAACTAACAATGGGAAACTGCTATTCAAATTATAGCTTGCTACAGATCACCCACCATGTCCCAGGACTCTCACTCCGCATTCCTGGAAACACTCAGAAACATAAAGGTCCTACCAAACACCCTGATATTGGGTGATTTCAATTACCCAAACATTAACTGGGAGAACTACTCAAGTACAAACTCCCTTGCCCAACATTTCATAGAATTTATAAACTCAAATGCCCTGGATCAACTGGTCAACACCCCCAACAGAGGTAACAACATATTGGACCTGGTCATACAACTCCCGAAAGTCAACCCCTTGCTGGTTAGATCTGACCA
>NW_025054826.1:0-7421 GCF_019279795.1 Protopterus annectens
CCGATGTTCCCCCCCCCCCTTTTTTTTTTTCCCTAAAGAAAAGGGGGGGCTTGGAGTGCTTTTGAAAAAATCTTTTTGAGGGGTTGGGGGACGGGTTTTTTGGCATTGAGCAGCATTACCCTTAGTTTATTTCCTTTTTTGTATTCTAGGGTGGTAGGTTTAGAATCTGAGCCTTGCCTAAAAAAGGCACAATGGGGGTGGCAAGAGCCTAGCCAAATTCGGAAGCCCAGGGGTGACAGGTGCAAGCCGTCCCCTGCGAATCATGGTGGCTTGTCCAGCATGTCATCCCAGGCAGACGGACATTGGATCCCCTTTGAATGACACCATAGATTAAGCTAATTATTGCAGCTGATCATCTTGTCTCTGTATTGTGGCATAATTCTTGGTGAAGGTAGGATACTGCTCAAGGTCAGGGTCATACCTGCCTGGGCTACATAATCAAAGAGCTCCTCTATGTCTCTTGTCATGTAGTCCAGGGAGGTACATTTCAGGTCGTTCACACCAGCATGGACAATGACTGAGTCGTACTTGTACTTGCAGTTGAGTGACCTGAGTGCTTGCATTATGTGGTGGATTCCAGATAGGCAGCTTACTGTGACCTTCTCCTTACTCAATCTGGTGGCGGGACGTCAGTGTGTCTGACTATGGAGTCACCTATGGGGGTGTGTCTCGCATTGTGTTTGGCCTTAAGGGCTGTGAATGTTTGGCACACTGACTCTGTGGTCTATGTGTTGCATGTGCTGTGCCCTGTGGAGGCAGTTGTTTGGGTGTCTGCTTTGGTGGCCTCTGCTGTTATGGTAGATCTGTGATCAGAGCCTCCGAGTATGTCTTTGTGTGTTTATGTGTATGATTTGAAGTTGTGATAGTGCTATGTGAGACTGGGTTTGTGGTGTGTGGGTACCTTCTCCCCCTCTCTGGCCCTGCCAGTCCTATGTTGAGAGAGCTCAGCCTCCAGTTTGGCTATATAGTTGCATCTCTTGCATGATTTGTGTTTTGTGGGAGAAGGGAAAGGGGTTTTCTGTGTACATGAGTCAATTGTAACATTGCCTCAATATTCCCAGGTTCACCAGCTGAGCAGGAGAGGACACTAGCAACTGATCCCTTGCTAGAAGGAATAGACAAAAACTGTTGGAAACAGGAAGATATCAAGCCCCCAAACCACATTATATGGTTTGGGGCCCCCCCTTTAAAACTTTTTTTTTTTTTTTAGGGGGGGGGACAAAAATTTAAATTGAAACCCCCCGTAAAAAATAAATTTTGAAAAAAAAACCTTTAAAACTTGTTTTTGCCTCTTTTTTTTCTATTTTAATTTTTTGGGCCCCCCAAAAAAGGAAGGACCCCCCCTTTGGGGTTTTTAAAAAAAAAAACCTTAACCCCAATTTTCCCCCCCATTCCGGGGGTTTTTTTTTCCAGATTCTCTTGAAGAGAGTCAGTGAGGGACTCTGTCTAACATGAACTGGGATACTCTGCTAGAGTGTGAGCACACACTGAGTTATGACTCTGTCCCTCCAGCATGTCCTATACATGTATCTGCTGAGGATCAAATCTTCAGCTCCATGGTTCTGGTGGATTTGGATTGCTTGCAGTGGAGCATGTCCCCCAAAATCCTGATTGGACATGGTCTTGTATGTCAGGCATAGGTCACCTGTAAGTATGCGGTATGCCACTGAATAAAGCTGGATTTCCTTTAGTCTGGAAGCATATGACATGTGTTGTAGACCCCTGATCTCCTTGGTAAGGTACTTTTGGGGTCTCTCCAGCTGTTGCAAGTGCTGGGTGAGATACATACCAAATGGGGCTTTGTATTCAATCATGGGCCTGATATAGGAGAAGTATAGTGGTACAATGACCTCCTGTGATCTGGATGGAAAACCCTTCATGATAAGGTGGGCAAGATAGAAAGTCTTTCTAACCACTTTGGCAACATGGGTGTCAAACGAGATGTCACTATCTACATGTGTCCCCAGGTGTCTGATTTGTATTCTGTGCTCAGTGGGTTGCTGTCTATGTATTGATTTGTGGGTACTTTGTTCCTCCCAAAGGGGATGACTACACATCAGTTGCAGTCAGTTTCAGGCCATGATTCCCGGGACCAGCTATCTGTCTTTTGTGGCATTCTGTAGGATGTGTGTGCCGGGTGATGTATTCACTATGGTTCTGTTTCTTAGCCATTTTGCAAACTATCCTGTGACATATGATGTTATATTTCAGCTGTTGAGCTTGTCTATGATGCCTGCGTGGGGTATTGTGTAAAAGGGCCCTTTAGCCAAGTGCAGGTAGGCTGTGTGGACCCCCCTCATCAATGGCCCTACTGACAGTTCAAAATAGTTAGGTGAAAAAGGCAGGATCTGCCCTGTACAAAGCTGAACTGGGTGGGATCAAGGGTCTGTAGGTCACCAATGTCTCTGTTTAAGAGCTCCATAATGACTCTTTCCATAGCTTTGCAGACAAGACTGGTTAAGCTTGTGTGGTGGTAGTTCCCAGGGTCTGTGGAGGCATCTCCTTTGTGGAGTGGGACCACTGTTGCTGTCCAGTGTTAAAGTACATATCCTGTAGCAAGGCTAAGGTTAAATAGCATTTGTATATACGGGTTTAGCTCCTTCAGGAGTTCACATAGCATGCAACTGGGGATACCATCAGGTCCCATTGATGCTGTTTTCTTGTCTTTGCTGAGTGCGGCTCTCACATGGACATCTGAGATGACAGTGAGGTTACATTCAGCTGTGAAATCTGTCTTCTTTGGGGGGTGAGGGAGGGGGAAAATTGCACTGAACCTGTCTGCCAGAATGTTGCCAATATCTGTCAGGTCACTGAAATATATGTTGTTGTGTACCAACTCTGAGCATATCTGAGGGTTCCCACCCGGTGTCTGACATAACTGAAGAAGGCAGTGTGGTTATCTTTATGTCTTTGGTGTTTATGTCTCAAAGTTGACCTTGGATGTCTTTATGAGAGAATGTAGTTTTTACTAGTGCTGTCACAGCTGCCTTCCCTTTAGGAGATGTAGCTCTGTCTTGCATTAGTATCCTTCATCTGTTATACAGTTTGTTTATGGCTGGGGTCCACCAGACAGGCCACTTTCCCTTGGTGGAGAGGGTCTTTTTTGTGATTGCATGGTCCATGCTATTTTGGGAGATGTCCGTAGAAAGTGTCTGTGAAGGAGTCACCATTGTGTGTTGTGGTTTCCACTGGCCCAGTGGGCTTAACGGATACCATCTCAGCCCAAAAGAAGTGTGAAGTCAGCTTTTGAGGTGTTTGTCACTATACTCTTTGTATTATACTAGCACTGACACAAGTGTAGACAATTTCCCAGAATCCATCAAACAAACGGACATGCAAAATGTAACACTTCCACAAGAGGGTAAGCATACTGGATGTGATAATCAGAAATATGTGTACTGGATGTCAAGATGGGAAATGTATCCCTCACTGGTAAGACCAGACCATAGAGTAATACACTGTAGTTACACATCCGACCCCGTCCCTGGGCCCCCAGTGAAACACATGTATAAAGCATAGCTTGCACCCCTACAAACCAATGTGGAATCCATGAAAAGCCCTGTGCAGGTCCAGAATATGGGACACACTGCAGAACATGTTATACAGGCATACCATGAACACAGCCAAGAGTGCTTGAGTCTGCAATCACAAACAACAAGACACAATGCCATACACCCAGGCATCTGGCATGCTGGACACCATAAATTACTAAACCATTGAAGAGAATGAGGAAGCTACCACATGATAGATCAAACATGAAAAGTGAAGTAATCAGTGATCACTAGTATGGCAATAAAATGTGTCCACACATACAATCCACTAAGGCCAGGCAAAACAAGTAGAATCTGTGAATCCAGTGGCAATGTGACACCTGTCCCAAGTACACACAACAACAACTCACCCCCAAAAAAAAAAAAATAACCCCCAAAAAGTATGTTAAAAAAAGGGCGGCCCCCCCAACCCCGGTAAAAAAACAAAAAATCAAAACCCCGGGGGCAAAAAAAAAAAAAAAAAAAAAAAAAAAAAAAGAAAAAAAAAAAAAAAAAAAAAAAAAAAAAAAAAAAAAAAAAAAAAAAAATTGTGAAACCTTTTTCCCAAAAAAAAAGGGGAAAAAAAAACAACCAAAAACAAAACAAAAACCCCTCCCCCCAATAAATACAAATGTATGTGATAGAAACCAGGTACCCAAAACCCGGGGGCCTGAGCACCCCAAATCAGTACTGTCAAAATAGTCAGGAGGACAAGGTAACCACATACACCACAAACCCAGTCCCACATAGACCTACAACGACTTAAACCAAACACATAAACACAAAAACATTCCCAGAGGCCCTAATTACAAACACACAACACCAACACAAGCCCCAAACATAACACAAAAAAAATATATATATCCAGACAGGAAACAGTTCAGGGAGTAAGCCTCCTTAATTTCAGGAACAGCAAATCTCGTGAGACAGCCCCTTCGGACGGGAGGGAAATGCAAAACCTTTTCCCTCAAAGATATGCAAATGAGATATCTGGCACCCCAAGAGAAACCATCCTGTAACATTTTGGGCAAAAACTCAACAAGGTACACCCAAAGAAAAAATGATGTAAAAATTAAAGGGTTTTTGTTTCTTAAATGCCAAGGGCCCAAATATGTGGCCATTGGCATGAAAAAAAAAATATGTTATTCCAGGGAAAAGAACTGCAGCACACACCCAAAGGGGCCACCAAAACAAAAAACTTAAAACCCACAGTTGTGGGATTACATGGAATGTCAATGGAGGGACTTGCAGACCAAAAAAAAATCCTTTTAGTGGTTGTCAAGTTGTAAGACATGTAACTAGTCAAACAATCCATGAAAAGGGGTTCAATACTAAACACACTGCCACATAGGTAATACACCTTTTAGTAGTGTAAGGGAAAGAGAAAAAGGGAGATGACATCCAAAAGGGTAAAAAAATGTCCCGATTGGAAAATAAGGTGAAGATGACAGACAACTTTAGGGGGGTGTGTCCCAACAGAACATAGGAAAGTCAAGAAATGGAAGGTTGTTCCCTACACCAAAATTTCTTGAAACTCAGGGGGCCATGGCGGGGGTTAAAAGTGAGGGTGTTCAAACCATTTTCAATGGTTTTCTGTGTGTGGAAGGAGGGGGAACATGAATCAACCCCGTTCACATGGATGGTTTTTTAAAGGAATGGTTGCAAAAGGGTGTTTTTTAGCTGGTTACATTTCTCCCCTTCAGAAACAAAAAAACAGGAAAACCAAAATACAGAAACTGCCAGAATACTGCTGGAGTTAATTGGTGGGAAAAAATTAAGCAGGCAATTATAAGGGAGACTGAAGAACCAGCAAAAAAATGCAAAAAGTGCAGGGTGTTTTAAAAGAATACTGCAAGAAAGTAAGCTATCAAATTTAAAAATGAAAAAATGAACTCAGAGCAGGCTGGGGCTGTCATACTTTTTAATGGAAAAGCAAATTGCTGTGGGTGGTGTCCCGATGTGATACACCCCGAGTGAGGAGAAGGAGAAGGTATACAGGAAAAGGGCCCCACCATGGGTTACATAGCTGGAGATAGTGCCGTGGACAGAGACCTTCTGCAGCAGATTGTTGAGCTGTAAAACTAAAACAAACCAACAGAGGGCCCCCCCAGTGGAAAAAGGTATGTGTTGGTAAGAATCCCAAAATACCTTGAGACCAACCAATGATATATCACAGGCATCAGCCTAGGGTACTGCCCGGATGCAATGTGAAAAAATTGATCATATATGTCCCATGCCTGAGGGTTTTGGCCAGCAATGCCTTCCAGCAAATAATACCCCGATTTTCAAATGCACACCCATCAAACACCAGCTGGTTAAAATCTACTTCTGAAAACCTCCATCAAATGCCTTGTGTGATGCCCCGGGCATAATAATGAATGTGTGTGCTGGCTGCCCCGGGACTACAACCACATCTGGGATCTGGGGGTACCAATCAGCCAGTGGGGACTTCCACACGGACACCTGGGGATGGGTTATCACTTGAGGTGGCTGATGACACCCATCAGAAATGCACACACCCAACAGGAAACCATAATACCCGGAAAAACCCCGTAATGTCATGGGGTTGTTTGGGCCCCAAGTCAGGGTTTGTCTGGACATTTTGGGAGCCTTGCATACACACCAACACATGTAAAATGGTAAATATTGCACATAATATGACCTGAAAAAATGAAAACCCGGGTGGGCCTCACCCCCACCAAAACCACCACAGGCAGATGTAAAAACCTGCCGTCCCGTAGGCAAAAATAGTACCTGGCCTTGGCAAAAGGCCTCCTTTGGGTGGGAAACACTGGGACTGATCCCAACTCTGACTCCTCTTTGTAACAGGGATGCCTAACATGACACAACCTGCCCAAACAGCAGGAGTGATACCATACAGAGCACAGCACCACCTGAGGCATGAATGCCATGTGTTAAGTAATGTAATACCACCATATGCACACCTGAGGCCCCAAACATCCACCACACCAATCAAAACCACAAAAAAAAACCACCTCATAGGTCGGGATTAACCTGTTTTGCCCCCAATGCCAAAGTATAACTGCAGTGAAAACACAAAAGTATAGACAATGTAGATATCAGTCTTAATGAAAACAGGGTCAAAGTACATCAGCACCCACCTGGAACCTCTGTCTAATAGCAAAAGAACTCTTAGTGTCAACAAATATTACTGTCAACCTGGGTGCCCAATGATAATCTTCCCAGAGGAGTTGCTTAGTGGTGGTGTTCCATGGTCTTGAGGGATCTCCTTTTACCACTGTTGCCTCCCCAGGTACATATCCTGTGAAAACTAAGGTTAAATAGCATTTTTTATCTGGTCCACCTCCTTCTGGAGCCCTAGCATTCGGATACCACAGGTCCCTTTATGCTGTGTACTTGTTTTTCTGAGCCACTGGACATCAAGATGACAGGGTTACATCATGGGAAAATATCTTCTTTTTGGGGGGGAGGGGGTAAATTGGGTGCAAAAGTTCCCAAAATCTGTCAGGTCACTGGAGTATATGTTTTGTGTACCAACTCAGCATATCAGGGTTCCCCCCAAAGGGGTCTGCATAACTGGGCAGGTGGTTACCTTCATTGTCTTTGGTGTTTTTGTCCCCAAGTTGACCTTGCATGTCTTTTGAGATAAAGTAGCTTTCTACTAGTGCTGATCACAGCTGTCTTCCCTTTTTGGGGATGTAGCTCTGTCTTGCATTAGTTTTATCTGTCATACAGTTTGTTTTGGCTGGAGTCCCCAGACAGGCCACTTTTTTGTGGGAGGGTCCTGTTTTATTTGTGATTGCATGGTCCATGCCCCTTTCTGGGGGAACCAAACTTTTTGCTTTAAAAAGGGGGAAGGTCCCCAAAAAACCCAATGGGTTCTGGCAAGTTTTACCCCTTTTAAACAAG
>NW_025054827.1:0-8752 GCF_019279795.1 Protopterus annectens
GACACAGACACACACACACACAGAGACAGAGACACAGACACACACAAACAGACAGAGACAGACAGAGACACAGACACACACACACAGACAGACAGAGACAGACACACACACTGTGACAGTGACAGAGACACAGACACACACAGAGACAGAGACACAGAGACAGAGACACACACACACACACAGACACAGACACACACACAGAGACAGAGACACAGACACACACAGAGACAGAGACACAGACACACACACACAGACAGAGACACAGACACACACACACAGAGACAGACAGAGACACAGGCACACATACACAGAGACAGAGACAGATAGAGACACAGACATGCACACACAGAGACAGAGACAGAGACACAGACAGACAGAGACATAGACAGACACACACACAGACACAGAGACACAGACACGCACACCCAGAGACAGAGACAGACAGAGACAAAGACAGACAGAGACACAGACACACACACACAGAGGCAGACAGAGACACAGACACACACACACACACACACACACACACACAGAGACAGACAGAGACACAGACACACACACAGAGACAGAGAGACAGGCACACACAGAGACAGAGACACAGACACACACACACAGACAGAGACACAGACACACACATACAGAGACAGACAGAGACACAGGCACACATACACAGAGACAGAGACAGACAGAGATACAGACACACACACACAGACAGAGACAGACAGAGACACAGACATGCACACACAGAGACAGAGACAGACAGAGACACAGACAGACAGAGACACAGACAGACACACACACAGACACAGAGACACAGACACACACACCCAGAGACAGAGACAGACAGAGACAAAGACAGACAGAGACACAGACACACACACACAGAAAAGGGGCAGACAGAGACACAGACACACACACACAGAGACAGAGACAGACAGAGACACAGACATGCACACACAGAGACAAAGACAGACAGAGACAGACAGAGACACAGACAGACAGAGACACAGATAGACACACACAGAGACACAGACAGACAGAGACACAGACACACACACACAGAGTCAGACAGAGACACAGACACACACACCCAGAGACAGAGACAGACAGAGACACAGACACACACAGACACAGAGACAGACACACACAGATAGACACAGACACACACACACAGACAGACACAGACACACACAGACAGACATGAACGCAGACACACACAGAGACAGACACAAACACAGACACACACAGAGACAGACACAGACACACACAGAGACAGACACAGACACACACAGAGACAGACACACACAGACACAGAGACAGGGACAGAGACAGACAGAGACACAGACACACACACACACAGAGACACAGACACACACACAGAGACAGAGACAGACACACACACAGACACAGAGACAGGGACAGAGACAGACAGAGACACAGACACACACACACACACAGACAGAGACAGACAGAGACACAGACACACACACACAGACAGAGACAGAGACACAGACACACACACAGACAGAGACAGAGACAGACAGAGACACAGACACACACACAGACAAAGACAGAGACAGACAGAGACACAGACACACACACACACAGACAGAGACAGAGATACAGACACACACACTGTGACAGTGACAGAGACAGAGACACAGACACACACAGAGACAGAGACACAGAGACAGAGACACAGACAGACAC
Source organism: Protopterus annectens (assembly GCF_019279795.1). Lineage (NCBI taxonomy): Eukaryota > Metazoa > Chordata > Ceratodontiformes > Protopteridae > Protopterus > Protopterus annectens. Next base: position 1,711 of record NW_025054827.1, read on the forward strand.
ACACACAGAGACACAGACACACAGAGACAGAGACACACACACACACAGAGACAGAGACACAGACACACACACACACACACAGACAGAGACAGACAGAGACACAGACACACACACACACAGACAGAGACAGAGACATAGACAGACAGAGACACAGACAGACAGAGACACAGACAGAAGTTCCGAAAGAGGCTCCTTGTCACAAACAACAGCACCACGGAGAAAATCCTTAACGCAATTTATTAAGTATAAAACAAGCGTTTTCGCCACACCAATGTGCAGCTTCTTCAGAGGTAAAATAATGAACAGGTAAAGAGTGTTACATAAATACATATCCTAACAACCAGGAAGTGGTTTAATTCAATTTCCTGAAATTCACTATGGCAACGTGCAAATTTAAAAGTGATAGCGCTTCTGCGCCAATGTTCTATACCTGATTTTTCATTGTATATAACAGACCAGCTCATATGCAATAGATGGATATGTTGAATTAAAATTAAAAATAACAATAAAACCGTATATTTTAAAAACCTTTTTTTTAAAAATGTGTGCATTAAATATATGACGGAAACAGTAAGTGAATAAACTAGATCCTTAACAGTCAAAAGTATTTTTTAACTGAAAGACATAATAAATGTTTCTTAGATTTCTGTCTGGTCATATACAATTACATACATTCAAATAAATACAGCCTCACCATTTTCTATTAAGGTTAATTTAATGAACTAATACTCAGCTCTAGTGCTAACTAATACATTGTTAGCATCATCACTTTTGATCTATCGGTCTAAACCTAAACGTGTATGTAAGTCAAAAAGTTTTGACTCCCTATACCAGAAATTCATCTAAGGTAACTCCTTAGTTTTAATACGGGTGTGATGTTGCAGTTGCTATTTAATCCTGGATGCCTAAACGCATCCAGCCGCAACTGCCATTCCAATTCCCGATTTTCCAATATCAATGGGAATGGTCCACCTCTAATTTTTACTGGCACATGGTCAATAGCCATGAATGAAAAGTCATGTCCTGGATTTAATTCCACCTACGCTTGCCAAAGCGTTGTCATTCTTACTGTTCCTAATAGCGTAAAGATGTTCATACATACGGTCGCGGACCCTACGGTCCGTCTTTCCGATGTAAAACGCTTGGCAGCAGTTACAGAACGCTATATATATGATAGACTTGCTCTCACAGTTTAAGGGAAACCGAATCCAGTATTTTTTATCTCTTACCATCAAAACCTTCAGCCATTTACCCTATTACAATACCTACAAAAGCCACATTTGCATCCCATTCCTCTTATTGAATGTGTATTTAAGTGTGTCCCTTTGTAGCAGTTCTTTCAGATTAGTGGACTTCCTAAAAATAATTCTAGGGATGCTACCTAGTTTGTCTGCTAAGTAACAGTTAGAATTAATAAAGTGCCACCTCACGGATTATCATTATAATTTCTTTGAGTTTCTACTAAAGTGGTAATGTTCTAAACCAAAGTCACTTTCGTTTGCAACAGTCGAAACCATACCAGGTTCGTCATTGCTCAAATTCAACACTACAGGGTTTCTGTCAGTATGATCATCTGTTAGGGGTAATTTGTACCAACAGGGGCTTGTAAAAGCCATTAAGTCTCTTATTTGTAACTTCCTCAATCAGATCGTGTAATAGTTGATCAGGATAACCCCTGTTCTTAAACATTTCCCTCAACAATTCACATTCAACAGTGTAGTCTGACATAGTACTGCACATTCTCCCTGCCCTCACCAGCTGACCTTTAACAATCGACCGTTTCTGTTTGTATGGGTGAAAACTGGTGAAGTGCAGGAAAGAATTGCAGTACGTGGCTTTTCTAAACACTGTTGATGTGAGAGTACTATTAATTAAATCCTTAGTCAACTTGACGTCCAAATAGTCTATTTCTTTCTCTGAAAATTTAAACGTAAATTTTAGGAACTCAGTTGTTGTGTTTAGAGTTTCAACAAAATTTATAGCCTGAATTTCCACACCCTTAAACAGTATAAAAATGTCGTCAAGGAATCTCGTGTAGTAGGCAACGCAATCCATGAGGCCTGGTGTTTCTTTTAAAACATTAGCCTCCCAGTAGCCCATTACATAATTGGCCACACTGGCTCCGCAAGCGGAGCCCATTGCCACTCCACGTTTCTGGAGAAAAAATTCTCCATTAAATGTGAAATAGTTTGATGTTAGAACGACGTCAAGTAATTCTGTCACTAAGTCAATCTCTAGTCTTGTAGCCCCACTTTCTTGGAGCATCAGACCTATCCATTCCACCGCCTCTTGGTGAGGAATAGATGTGTAGAGATCTACAACATCTATGGTTAAAAAACTATGTCAGACTACACTGTTGAATGTGAATTGTTGAGGGAAATGTTTAAGAACAGGGGTTATCCTGATCAACTATTACACGATCTGATTGAGGAAGTTACAAATAAGAGACTTAATGGCTTTTACAAGCCCCTGTTGGTACAAATTACCCCTAACCAGATTGATGATCATACTGACAGAAACCCTGTAGTGTTGAATTTGAGCAATGACGAACCTGGTATGGTTTCGACTGTTGCAAACGAAAGTGACTTTGGTTTAAGTTTCATTACCACTTTTAGTAGAAACTCCAAAGAAATTATAATGATAATCCGTAAGAATTGGCACTTTATTAATTCTAACTGTTACTTAGCAGACAAACTAGGTAGCATCCCTAGAATTATTTTTAGGAGGTCCACTAATCTGAAAGAACTGCTACAAAGGGACACACTTAAATACACATTCAATAAGAGGAATGGGATGCAACAGTGTGGCTTTTGTAGGTATTGTAATAGGGTAAAAACAGGCGAAAGTTTTATGGTAAGAGATAAAAAATACTGGATTCGGTTTCCCTTAAACTGTGAGAGCAAGTCTATCATATATATAGCGTTCTGTAACTGCTGCCAAGCGTTTTACATCGGAAAGACGGACCGTAGGGTCCGCGACCGTATGTATGAACATCTTTACGCTATTAGGAACAGTAAGAATGACAACGCTTTGGCAAAGCATGTGGAATTAAATCCAGGACATGACTTTTCATTCATGGCTATTGACCATGTGCCAGTAAAAATTAGAGGTGGACCATTCCCATTGATATTGGAAAATCGGGAATTGGAATGGCAGTTGCGGCTGGATGCGTTTAGGCATCCAGGATTAAATAGCAACTGCAACATCACACCCGTATTAAAACTAAGGAGTTACCTTAGATGAATTTCTGGTATAGGGAGTCAAAACTTTTTGACTTACATACACGTTTAGGTTTAGACCGATAGATCAAAAGTGATGATGCTAACAATGTATTAGTTAGCACTAGAGCTGAGTATTAGTTCATTAAATTAACCTTAATAGAAAATGGTGAGGCTGTATTTATTTGAATGTATGTAATTGTATATGACCAGACAGAAATCTAAGAAACATTTATTATGTCTTTCAGTTAAAAAATACTTTTGACTGTTAAGGATCTAGTTTATTTACTTACTGTTTCCGTCATATATTTAATGTACACATTTTTAAAAAAAGTTTTTTAAAATATATGGTTTTATTGTTATTTTTAATTTTAATTCAACATATCCATCTATTGCATATGAGCTGGTCTGTTATATACAATGAAAAATCAGGTACAGAACATGGGCGCAGAAGCGCTATCACTTTTAAATTTGCACGTTGCCATAGTGAATTTCAGGAAATTGAATTAAACCACTTCCTGGTTGTTAGGATATGTATTTATGTAACACTCTTTACCTGTTCATTATTTTACCTCTGAAGAAGCTGCACATTGGTGTGGCGAAAACGCTTGTTTTATACTTAATAAATTGCGTTAAGGATTTTCTCCGTGGTGCTGTTGTTTGTGACAAGGAGCCTCTTTCGGAACTTTTATTTGTTTTTTTACGTTTTGCTTGGTGTGTTTGTTAATGGCTATGAGGAGCCCTGTTAGTCCAAGCAGTCCACGGAATAACAACGCCACGACAAGTGGCAAAGCAGATATGGACTTAGATGTTGCCAGTTTACTAGCTGGTCTCTCTCGAAGATTAGACCAGCTCAACGACAGGATGGATGAAATTCAGTATGCTCAGCGTTCTACAACTGTAAACAATCCCAGTGCTACAAACTTGGGAGGGCTGAGTCAAGACAGCGTCACCGATAGTATTCCTGCCGGGCAACCGTGCAGGCAACAAGGAACTATGCTTTCCAATACCATGGCATCTAGTAACTCGCAAAGGGGATTACTGTTTCCAGAAGGAGATTTAAATGCACGTGAAGGATCTGACCAGACGACCAACTACGCTGGGGCTGTGAGGAGTAGCGGAATGGTTACACATTCTAATTCCCGCGACGGCGGTACGGTGACATTTTTGAATAATGGAACCGATGGTGCAAATTCAACTGTTCAAAACCTCAACGACTGGCTCTCAAATACAGCACACTTCTCGTTTTGTGAACAAGGTATGCAAAACTTTAATGCTGAGTTAAACGCTACAAATGAATGCTTGGCGGATAAATTAAAAGTATTTGACGAGAAGCTGCTTAAATTAAAAAAACTCCAACTGGAGTCAGCGTATTTCAGGCAATGCGTAACTGAGAACTTAATCCCAAAGGGGCTGCGGAACAATTTTGCACCATCAGGCCTTCTGGTTGACAAGGCCTTTTACACTGACTTGGAAACGTTATTTCAACGACAGGGGGTCCAGCTTCTTGAACTTATCATTAAGCATTACGCTTTAAAAATCGATTTACTAATCGAAGAGATTGGTAATCTGGACAATGTCATTAAAAGTAACTTGGACTTTGGCAGATATAAATTTGATTATGGGCGGATACTAACGAGTATAGACACCCTGTTATTGAAGTTAAAGGTTAATAAAAACAAAAAATTAGTGAGAGATAGGACGGCATATTTAAACAACAGTGCCTATCCTAAATTGTCTGTGTTTAACACAATTGTGCAAAATAACACCAATAACACTCAACCTTTAGAAGTAATGGATGACAATAACAGTTTGGAAGATATAGTTGAGGAGCAGACTGAGAACCAGGTAAACTCTGGACTCAGGCGCAGTAACAGGATTAAGGGTACTGTTAGGAATAATGAAACATCTAGAGGTAATCAACAGAGATCAAATTCTAATAACGGAATTGGTACATCTAGTAATGGTTCTTTTTTAGGACAACGGAACAGCAGGCCGTTTACGAACAAGAGGAAGAACCGACACAATTAGAAATTGATTTGAGTTCTACAGAACTTTTACAACAGAGTACACTAGATGTACCTGTAAGAAATGAAAAACCAACCATACTAACCAATAAGAGAGGGGATTTTAAGATATATAACTTCTCAGACATTACCCTAGATGGACAATTAATTGAATTGCTAGCACTCGGCAACTCATTTGTCCCTAGTAGAGCGGGGAGTATCAGTAGAGAAATTGTAGACTTAAAATGCTTTGTAAGAAAACTAAATTTAAAGTTATTATTTAACCACCAACATTATATGCACAGTGTGGCAACGGCTGGTAGTGAAGGTAACCTACCAACATTAAAACTGGGTAGTGTTTTTAATCCACCACTACATACAGCGTTGCAATTATTTGAGAACACCTGTGAGGTGGACTTTAGATTTTTAGCAGACAACAAAACTAACATTGAGAACAGGAGTGACTTGAACATCACTAAGGAACAAGCAACACTACTGGATGACCTTTGTCGTTTACCGGTACGTCTAATAAAACCTGATAAGGGGGGAGGGCTGGTACTACTCGACAATACCTCTTATAATGAGAAAATGACTGAAGTCTTGAATACAAATGCGTACATCAAGTCATCTATAAGTGAGGTAAACGGACAGTACCGAAGAATCAGGGGATATTTTAGGGATTTATTACTTTTAGGGAAAATTGATACAGAAATGTACAATTATATTGATATAAGTTTACCTAAAATACCCATTATGTTTGGAATCCCCAAGATTCATAAAGACGTAAAAAACCCCCCTATGAGAGCATTAATAGACGGAAGGTCATCCATCATATACCCTTGCTCTAAACTTATTACTAATATACTGGATAAATATATCAAAAACATACCTAGTATATGTAAAGACTCATGGTCTTTCCTTGAGAGCATCGGTACTATTCCATTCAACTGTGAGAATAATTTTTTAACCATAGATGTTGTAGATCTCTACACATCTATTCCTCACCAAGAGGCGGTGGAATGGATAGGTCTGATGCTCCAAGAAAGTGGGGCTACAAGACTAGAGATTGACTTAGTGACAGAATTACTTGACGTCGTTCTAACATCAAACTATTTCACATTTAATGGAGAATTTTTTCTCCAGAAACGTGGAGGGTAATGGGTCTGGGCTATGAGCCAGTGTGGCCAATTATGTAATGGGCTACTGGGAGGCTAATGTTTTAAAAGAAACACCAGGCCTCATGGATTGCGTTGCCTACTACACGAGATTCCTTGACGGCATTTTTATACTGTTTAAGGGTGTGGAAATTCAGGCTATAAATTTTGTTGAAACTCTAAACACAACAACTGAGTTCCTAAAATTTACGTTTAAATTTTCAGAGAAAGAAATAGACTATTTGGACGTCAAGTTGACTAAGGATTTAATTAATAGTACTCTCACATCAACAGTGTTTAGAAAAGCCACGACTGGTAATTCTTTCCTGCACTTCACCAGTTTTCACCCATACAAACAGAAACGGTCGATTGTTAAAGGTCAGCTGGTGAGGGCAGGGAGAATGTGCAGTACTATGTCAGACTACACTGTTGAATGTGAATTGTTGAGGGAAATGTTTAAGAACAGGGGTTATCCTGATCAACTATTACACGATCTGATTGAGGAAGTTACAAATAAGAGACTTAATGGCTTTTACAAGCCCCTGTTGGTACAAATTACCCCTAACCAGATTGATGATCATACTGACAGAAACCCTGTAGTGTTGAATTTGAGCAATGACGAACCTGGTATGGTTTCGACTGTTGCAAACGAAAGTGATTTTTT
>NW_025054828.1:0-7979 GCF_019279795.1 Protopterus annectens
AAAACTATTGTAGAAAAAGCTTTACCAGCTTAAATGTAAAACCACATATGTCACAAGATGGGTTGCAAACTGGCTTAACAGGACAGAACCCACAGGGTTAGAGTTGCTTTGTGTGTGTCAGACTCCATGCCACCGGAGTGCACAAGTGGTGTCCCACAGGGCTCACGGTCCTTGGCCCCTATTGTTTGGCATCTGGCTTCTCAGAAGTACCAGGCCAACATGGGAGGATTCTTTGGCTGACAAAGTTTACCCAGACTCCACTGCAAACTGCTGAAGCCATAGTGGAAAGTGCATGGGACACGGATATCGCTTCAGAAGGGACTCACCGGAAACAGATAGCTGGTGCTTGGAGCCATGGGCTCAGTTAAACGCCAAAAAATGTATAGTCATACCCTTCGGGAAAAACAAGGTAACCCTAAGCTACCATATAGGTGGCAATCCACTAAGCACAGAAGAGGGTTATCAGGGACCATGGGACCCAGGGTTGACAGTGGCACTTTCTTTTGAGCACTCACATTGCTAAAGAGTGGTTAGGAAAGACCTTCTACATTGCCCACCTGATCATGAAGGGATTCACATCCAGATCTAGTGAGGTCATTTGTTCCCCTGTACTCTTCACTTTATCAGGACCAATGATCGATTGCGTACCGCCCGATCGGGATGTATCTCAATCCTTCGACATCTGCAGCAATGGAGAGACCCCAAAGTTCCTCACCAAAAGGATAAGGGGACTCCAAAATCTGTCATATGCTGCCAGATTGAAGAAACTCAGCTCTAAATTCAGTGCCTTCTGCGTCTCTTGCTCAGAGGTGACATGTGCCTTTGAAACATACAAGGCCATGTCCAACCAGGAATTAATGGACATGCTCCACCTCAAAAATCCAAATCCACCGAAACCACTAGAGCAAGTTTACTTAAACACTTAGCACTTGGCTATAAATAGGATGTGCTGGAGGGATAGATTTATCACTCAAGAGACTCCCCTATTAACTGTGGAATAAAATCCCGAGTCCAAAAAATGAGGCCCAGAGCACCTGGCATGACTCTGTTCAAGAGAAATCTAGACCTGCACCATGGATGCAGGAGGAGATCATAAGTTTTACCCCAGGAATCATATCTGTGTCACTGCTGGACAGAGGCTGGCAACAAACTAATGGGCACAGTATTTTTTCATATAAGGGTTGGTGGCCACAAAAATTTGGGCTAGGCTTATAAATGCCTTAGGGCAGATAGCCTAGTATAAACCTATGAACCTATGAACCTAATCTGTGACATAACTATCAATGGTAATAGAACAGAAGAGTTACTTGGTAGCAATAAGGCAGAATCCGAGACATAACTATCAATGGTACTAGTAGTAATAAGGCTGTATCTGAGACATAACTATCAATAGTACTAGAACAAAAAGAAGACTAGATGGTTGAGAAAATAGATACAAGTCTGAGACACATAACTATCAACTGGTACAAGTAGTAATGAGGGGCTGAATCTGAGAGACATAACTCTCAATGGTCTCACTAGTTGTAATAAAAGGCTGAATCTTAAGACATAGAGTATAAATGGTACTAGTAGCAATAAGGCTGAATGCTTGAGACATAACTATCTATGGTACTACAGTAGTGGCATAAGGCTGAATCTGGAGACATAACTATCAAAGCTACTAGCAGTGCAGTATGGCTGGATTTGAGACATAACTATCAATAATTACTAGAACAGTAGAGGTTGGAGTGAAAGTAGTAATAAGGCTGAATATCAGACATAACTATCAATGGTGCTAGTAGTAATAAGGCTGAATCTGAGACATAACTATCAATGGTACAAGTAGTAATAAGGCTAAATATGAGGCATAAATATCAATGGTACTAGTAGTAATAAGGCTGAATCTGAAACATAACTATCAATGGTACTAGTAGTAATAAGGCTGAATCTTAGACATAACTATCAATGGTACTAGTAGTAATAAGGCTGAATCTGAGACATAAATATCAATGGTGCTAGTAGTAATATTGCTGAGTCTGAGACATAACTATCAATGGTACTAGTAGTAATAAGGCTGAATCTGAGACATAACTATCAATGGTGCTAGTAGTAATATTGCTGAGTCTGAGACATAACTATCAATGGTACTGGTAGTAATAAGGCTGAATCTGAGACATAACAATCAATGGAATTAGTAGCAATAAGGTTGAAGTTGAGACATACTATCAAAGGTACAAGAAGCAATAAGGCAGAATCTGAGACATAACTATCAATGGTTATAGTAGCAATAACACTGAATCTGAGACATAACTATCAATGGTACTGGTAGTAATAATGCTGAATCTGAGATATAACTATAGATGGTACTAGTAGTAATAAGGCTGAATCTGAGACATAACTATCAATGACACTAGTTGTAATAAGGCTGAATCTCAGACATAACTATCAATGGTACTAGTAGTAATAAGGCTGAATCTGAGATATAACTATCAATGGTGCTAGTAGTAATATTGCTGAATCTGAGACATAACTATCAATGGTACTAGTAGTAATAAGGCTGAATCTGAGACATAACTATCAATGGTACTAGTAGTAATAAGGCTGAATCTGAGACATAACTATCAATGGTACTAGTAGTAATAAGGCTGAATCTGAGACATAACAATTAATGGAATTAGTAGCAATAAGGTTGAAGTTGAGACATACTATCAAAGGTACAAGAAGCAATAAGGCTGAATCTGAGACATAACTATCAATGGTACTGGCAGTAATAAGGCTGAATCTGAGACATAACTATCAATGGTACTGGTAGTAATAATGCTGAATCTGAGATATAACTATCAAGAGTACTAGTAGTAATAAGGCTGAATTTGAGACATAACTAACAATGGTACTAGTAGCAATAAGGCTGAATCTGAGACATAACTAACAATGGTACTAGAACAGAAGAGTTAGATGGTAGCAATAAGGCTGAATCTGAGACATAACTATCAATGGTACTATTAGCAATAAGGATTAGCCTGAGACATAACTATCAATTGTACTAGTAGCAATAAAGCTGAATCTGAGAGATAACTATCAATGGTCCTAAAACAGAAGAGTAAGGTGGTAGCAATAAAGCTGAATCTGAGACATAACTATTAATGGTACTAGTCGCAATAAGGCTGAATCTGTGACATAACTATCAATGGTACTAGTAGCAATAAGGCTGAATCTTAGACATACTATCAATGGTACAAGTAGTAATAATGCTGAATCTGAGACATAACTATCAATGGTCCTAGAACAGAAGAGTATGGTGGTAGCAATAAGGCTGAATCTGAGACATAACTATTAATGGTACTAGTCGCAAGAAGGCTGAATCTGAGACATAACTATCAATGGTACTAGTAGTAATAAGGCTGAATCTGAGACATACTATCAATGGTACTAGTAGTAATAAGGCTGAATCTGAGACATAACTATCAATGGTACAAGTAGCAATAAAGCTGAATCTGAGACATGGTACTAGTAGTAATAAGGCTGAACCTGAGACATTACTATCAATGGTTATAGTAGCAATAACACTGAATCTGAGACATAACTATCAATGGTACTAGTAGTAATAAGGCTGAATCTGAGACATAACTATCAATGGTACTAGTAGTAATAAGGTTGAATCTGAGACATAACTATCATTGGAACTATTAGTAATAAGGCTGAATCTGAGACATAACTATCAATGGTACTAGTAGCAAAAAGGCTGAATCTAAGACATAACTATCAATTTTACTAAAAGCAATAAGGCTGAATCTGAGACAGAACTGTCAATGGTACTAGCACAGAAGAGTTAGGTGGTAGCAATAAGGCTGAATCTGAGACATAACTATCAATGGTACTACAGCAGAAGAGATAAGTGGTAGTAATAAGGCTGAATCTGAGACATAACTATCATGGTACAAGTTGTAATAAGTCTGTATCTGAGAAATAACCGTCAATGTTACTAGTAGTAATAAGACCTAACTATCAATTGTACTAGTAGCAATAAGGTTGAATCTGAGACATAACTATCGATGGTACAAGTAGTAATAAGGCTGAAACTGAGACGTAACTATCAATGGTACTAGTAGTAATAAGGTTGAATCTGAGACATAACTATCAATGGTAGTAGTAGTATTAAGGCTGAATCTGATACAAAACTATCAATGGTACTAGAACAGAAGAGTTAAGTGGTAGCAATAAGGCTTATTCTGAGACATAACTATCAATGGTACTAGTAGAAATAAGACTGAATCTGAGACATAACTATAAATAGTACAAGTAGCAATAAGGCTGAATCTGAGAAATAACTATCAACGGTACTAGAACAGAACGGATAGGTGGAAGCAATAAGGCTGAATCTGAGACATAACTATCAATGGTACTAGTAGTAATAAGGCTGAACCTGAGATATAACTATCAATGTAACTGGTAGTAATAAGGCTGAATCAGAGACATAGCTATCAAAGGTAATAGAGCATAAGAGTTAGGTGGTAGCAATAAGGCTGAATCTGAGACATAACTATCAATGATACTAGTAGTAATAAGGTTGAATCTGAGACAGAACTATTAATGGTACTAGTAGCAATAAGGTTGATTCTGAGACTTAACTAGTAATGGTACTAGTAGTAATAAGGCTGAATCTGAGACATAACTATCAATGGTACTAGTAATAATAAGGCTGAATCTGAGACATAACTATCAATGGTACTAGAGCAGAAGAGTTAGGTAGTAGCAATAAGGATAAATCTGAGACATAACTATCAATGGTACTAGTAGTAATAAGGCTGAATTGGAGATATTACTATCAATGGTACAAGAAGTAATAAGGCTGAATCTGAGACATAACTATCAATGGTACAAGTACTAATAAGGCTGAATCTGAGACATAATCAATGGTACTAGTACTAATAAGGCTGAATCTAAGACATAACTATCAATGGTACTGGTAGTAATAAGGCTGAATCTGAGACATAGCTATCAATGGTAATAGAACATAAAAATTAGGTGGTAGCAATAGGGCTGAATCTGAGACATAGCTATCAATGGCACTTGTAGTAATAAGGTTGAATCTCAGACAGAAGTATCAATGTTACTAGTAGCAATAAGGCTAATTCAGAGACTTAACTATTAATGGTATTAGTAGTAATAAGGCTGAATCTGAGACCTAACTATCAATGGTACTAGTAGTAATAAGGCTGAATCTGAGACATAACTATCAATGGTACTAAAACAGAAGAGTTAGGTAGTAGCAATAAGGCTGAATCTGAGTCATAACAATCAATGGTACTAGTAGTAATAAGGCTGAATCTGAGACATAATTATCAATGGCACTATTAACAATAAGGTTGAATCTGAGACATAACTATCAATGGTACTAGTAGTAATAAGGCAGAATCTGAGACATAACCATCAATGATACTAGAACAGAAGAGTTAGTTGGTAGCAATAAGGCAGAATCCAAGACATAACTATCAATGGTACTACCAGTAATAAGGCTGAATCTGAGACAGAACTATCAATGGTACTACGATCAATAAGGCTGAATCTGAGACAGAACTATCAATGGTACTAAAACAGAAGAGGTAGATGGTAGTAATAAGGCTAAATCTCAGACAAAACTATCAATGGTACAAGTAGTAATGAGGCTGAATCTGAGACATAACTATCAATGGTTCTAGTCATAATAAGGCTGAATCTGAGACATAACTATCAATGGTACTAGTAGCAATAAGGCTGAATGTGAGACATAACTATCTATGGTACTAGTAGTAATAAGGCTGAATCTGAGACATAACTATCAATGCTACTAGCAGTAGTATGGCTGGATTTGAGACATAACTATCAATGGTACTAGAACAGAAGAGTTAGGTAGTAGCAATAAGGCTGAATATCAGACATAACTATCAATGGTACTAGTAGTAATAAGGCTGAATCTGAGATATAACTATCAATAGTACAAGTAGTAATGAGGCTGAATCTGAAACATAACTATCAATGGTACTAGTAGAAATAAGACTGAATCTGGAACATAACTCTCAATGGTACTAGTAGTAATAAGGCTGAATCTTAGACATAACTCTCAATGGTTCTAGTAGTAATAAGGCTGAATCTCAGACATAACTATCAATGGTACTAGTAGTAATAAGGCTGAATCTGAGATATAACTATCAATGGTGCTAGTAGTAATATTGCTGAATCTGAGACATAACTATCAATGGTACTGGTAGTAATAATGCTGAATCTGAGATATAACTATAGATGGTACTAGTAGTAATAAGGCTGAATCTGAGACATAACTATCAATGGCATTAGTAGAAATAAAGCTAAATCTGAGACAACTATCAATGACACTAGTAGTAAAAAGGCTGAATTTCAGACATAACTATCAATGGTACTAGTAGTAATAAGGCTGAATCTGAGATATAACTATCAATGGTGCTAGTAGTAATATTGCTGAATCTGAGACATAACTATCAAACTAATGGGTATAGTATTCTCATCCTAAGGGATGGTGAAAGCCACACACACTCTGGCTAGGCTTATAAATGCCCTAGGGCAGATAGCCTAGTATGAACCTATGAACCTATGAATGGTACTAGTAGCAATAAGGCTGAATCTGAGTCATAACTATTAATGGTACTAGTCGCAATAAGGCTGAATCTGAGACATAACTATCAATGGTACTAGTAGTAATAAGGCTGAATCTGAGACATACTATCAATGGTACTAGTAGTAATAAGGCTGAATCTAAGACATAACTATCAATGGTACTAGTAGTAATAAGGCTAAATCTAAGACATAACTATCAATGGTACAAGTAGCAATAAAGCTGAATCTGAGACATAACTGTCAATGGTACTAGTAGTAATAAGGCTGAACCTGAGACATTACTATCAATGGTTATAGTAGCAATAACACTGAATCTGAGACATAACTATCAATGGTACTAGTAGTAATAAGGCTGAATCTGAGACATAACTATCAATGTTACTAGCAGTAATAAGGCTGAATCTGAGACATAACTATCAATGGTACTAGTAGTAATAAGGTTGAATCTGAGACATAACTATCATTGGAACTATTAGTAATAAGGCTGAATCTGAGACATAACTATCAATGGTACTAGTAGTAATAAGACTGAATCTGAGACATAACTATCATTGGAACAAGTAGTAATAAGGCTGAATCTGAGACATAACTATCAATGGTACTAGTAGCAAAAAGGCTGAATCTAAGACATAACTATCAATAGTACTAGTAGTAATAAGACTGAATCTGAGCCATAACTATCAATTTTACTAAAAGCAATAAGGCTGAATCTGAGACAGAACTGTCAATGGTACTAGCACAGAAGAGTTAGGTGGTAGCAATAAGGCTGAATCTGAGACATAACTATCAATGGTAAACAACAGAAGAGATAAGTGGTAGTAATAAGGCTGAATCTGAGACATAACAATCAGTGGTACAAATTGTAATAAGTCTGAATCTGAGAAATAACCGTCAATGTTACTAGTAGTAATAAGACCTAACTATCAATTGTACTAGTAGCAATAAGGTTGAATCTGAGACATAACTATCGATGGTACAAGTAGTAATAAGGCTGAAACTGAGATGTAACTATCAATGGTACAAGTAGTAATAAGGCTGAATCTGAGCCAAAACTATCAATGGTAATAGAACAGAAGAGTTAGGTGGTAGCAATAAGGTAGAATCTGAGACATAACTATCAATGGTACAAGTAGCAATAAGGCTGAATCTGACACATAACTATCAATGGTACTAGGAGTAATAAGGCTGAATCTCAGACATAACTATCAATGGTACTAATAGCAATAAGGCTGAATCTGAGTCATAACTGTTAGTGTTACTAGTAGTAATAAGGCTGAATCTGAGACATAACTATCAATGGTACTAGTAGTAATAAGGCTGAATCTGAGACATAACTATCAATGTCACTAGTAGTAAAAAGGCTGAATCTG
>NW_025054829.1:0-8414 GCF_019279795.1 Protopterus annectens
AAAACCCGTATAAAAAATAGGAAATGTCAATAAAGTAATACAAAATACAATAAATGTAAAGCAAGCTAACCTTTCCCTCACAGCAAACAGTAGCAGAGTCTAGGTTACCTTTCCAGTAAAGCTCTGAAATGTTTTATTTTACTCCTTAAATAGAATATTTAGTTCCTAGCTCCACACCCTCAGTTCACCGATGATTAACCTTAAGTTGCCTGTTCTAACTTATAAGTGACTCCTTAATTAACCTGTTCTAATTTCTATCTGACTCACAAGAGACAGAACTGTAGTGTCTTTTCAAGTTTTAATAAGCAGTTAAAAGCAGAATACAGGTAGAACACATTGCAAAGAAAACAAATCACAGTATACAAAACAGAAAAAGCAATAAAAGTAATACAAATTACTATGACAAATAAAAAGCAAACTAACCTTTCCCTCACAGCAAACTGTAGCAGAGTCTGGCTGAGACTTTCCAGTAAAGCTCTGAAATGTTTTATGTTACCTCTTAAATAGAAGGTTTATTTCCTAGTTCCCTGATCAGTTCACAGATTATTAGCCTTAACTGACCTGTTCTAATTTATGTGTGACTCCTTAACTGACCTGTTCTAATTTCTTTCTGACTCACAAAAGGCAGATCTGTGGTCTCCTTTCAAGTGTTACTATGCAGTTAAAAGCAGAATACAAGTAAACCACATTGTAAAGAAAACAAATGACAGTATACAAAATAAAAAACAACAAAGTAATACAAAATACAACAAATAAAATGCAAACTAACATTTCCCTCACAGCAAACTATAGCAGAGCATGGGTGAGCCTTTCCAGTAAAGCTATGAAATGTTTTATTTCCTAGCTGCCCCCAGCATTTCACAAATGATTAACCTTAACTGACCTGTTCTAACTTATGTGTGACTCCATAATTGACTTGTTCGAATTTCTGTCTGACACACAATAGACAAAGCTGTGGTCTCTTTTCAAGTTTTAATAAGCAGTTAAAAGCAGAATAAAAGTAAAACACAGTGTAAAGAAAACAAATCACAGTGTATAAAATAGTAAAAGGCAATAAAGTAATATAAAATACAATAAATATAAAGCAAACTAACCTTTCCCTCACAGCAAACTGTAGCAGAGTCTTGGTGAGTTTTTCCAGTAAAGCCCTGAAATCTTTTATTTTACCCCTTAAATAGAAGATTTTGTTCCCAGCTCCACCCCCTCAATTTGCAGATGATTACCCTTAAATGACCTATTCTAGTTCCTAGCTCCACCTCCTTAGTTCACAGATGATTAACCTTAAATTACCTGTTTTACCTTATGTGTGATTCCTTAATTGACCTGTTCTAATTTCTGTCTGACTCACAAGAGACAGACATGTGGTCTCTTTTCAAGTTTTAATAAGCAATTAAAAAGAGAATAGAATACAAGTAAAACACAGTGTAAAGAAAACAAATCATAGTATACAAAATAGAAAAAGGCAATAAAGTAATATGAAATATAACAAATATAAAGCAAACTTACCTTTCCCTCACAGCAAACTGTAGCAGAGTCTGGGTGAGCCTTTCCATTAAAGCTCTGAAATGTTTTCTTTTACCCCTTAAATAGAAGATTTAGTTCCCAGCTCCACCCCCTCAATTCACAGATGATTACCCTTAAATTACCTATTCTAACTTATTTGTAACTCCCTAATTGACCTGTTCTAATGTCTGACTCACAAGAGTCAGACCTGTGGTTTCTTATCAAGTTTTAATAACCTGTTAAAAGCAGAATACAAGTAAAACACAGTGTAAAAACAGATCACAATATATAAAATAGAGAAATGCAATACAATAAATGCAAAATACAACAAATATAAATCAAACAAACCTTTCCCTCACAGCAAATTGTAGCAGAGTATGGATGAGCCTTTCCAGTAAACGTCTGGAATGTTTTATTTTACCCCGTAAATAGAAGGTTTAGTTCCTAGCTCCACCCCTCAGGTCACAGATGATAAATGTTAACAGACATGTTCTAAGTTATGTGTGACTCCTTAAATGACCTGTTTTAATTTCTGTCCAACTCACAAGAGACAGAGCTGTAGTTTATTTTAAGTTTTAATATGCAGTTAAAAGCAGAATACATGTAAAACACAGTGTAAAGAAAACAAATCCCAGTATACAAAGGAGAAAAAGGCAATACACTACTACAAAATACAACAAATAAAATGCAAACTAACCTTTACCTCACAGCAAACAGTAGCAGAGTCTGAGTGATCCTTTCCAGTAAACCTCTAAAAGTTCACAGATGACCTGTTCTAACTTATGTGTGACTCCTTCACTGACCTGTTCTAATTTGTCTCTTTTCAAGTTGCAGTATGTAGTTAAAAGCAGAATGCAAGTAAAACACAATGTAAAAATCACAGTAAACAAAACAGAAAAGCCAATAAAGTAATACAAAATACAATAAATACAAAGCAAACTAACCTTTCCCTCACAGCAAACAGCAGCAGAGTCTGGGTGAGCCTTTCCAGTAAAGCTCTGAAATGTTTTATTTTACCTCTTAAATAGAAGGTTTAGTTCCTAGCTACACCCCTTCAGCTCACAGATGATTAATCTTAACTGACCTGTTCTAATTTATGTGTGACTTCTTAACTGATCTGTTCTAATTTCTGTCTGACTCACAAGAGACAGAGCTGTGCCCTCCTTTCAAGTTTTACTATCCAGTTAAAAGCAGAATACAAGTAAAACAATGTAAAGAAAACAAATAGTATACAAAATAGAAAAATGGAATAAAGTACTACAAAATACAGCAAATAAAATGCAAACTAACCTTTCCCTCATGGCAAACTGTAGCAGAGTCTGTGTGAGCCTTTCCAGTAAAGCTCTGAAATGTTTTATTTTCCATATTAAATAGAAGGTTTAATTCCTAGCTCCATCCCCTCAGTTCATAAATGATTAACCTTAACTGAACTGTTCTAATTTATGTGAGACTTCTTAGTTGACCTGTTCTACTTTCTGTCTCACTCTCAAGAGAGAAAGCTGTGGTCTCTTGTCAAGTTTTAATATGCAATTAAAGGCAGAATACAAGTAAAATACAGTGTAAAGAAAACAAATCACAGTATACAAGATAGAAAAGGCAATAAAATAATAGAAAATACAACAAATAAACAGAAAACTAAAGTTTCCTTTGCAACAAAATGTAGCAGAGTCTGGGTGAGCCTTTCCAGTAAAGCTCCAAAATGTTTTATTTTACCCCTTAAATAGAAGGTTTAGTTCCTAGCCCCAAGGCCTCATTTAACATATGTTTAACTTTAACTGACCTGTTCTAATTTATGTGTGACTCCATAATTGACATGTTTTAATTTCTGTTTCACTCACAAAAGACAGAGCTGTGGTCTCTTTTCAAGTTTTAAAATGCAGTTAAAAGCAGAATACAAGTAAAACACAGTGTAAATAAAACACATCACAGTATACAAAACAGAAAAGGCAATAAAGTAATAGAAAATACAACAAATACGAAGCAAACTAACATTTCTCTCACAAAAAACTGTAGCAGTGTCTGGGTGAGTCTTTCCAGTAAAGCTCTGAAAATGTTTTATTTTCTATGTTAAAAAGAAGGTTTAGTTCTGAGTTCCACCCCCTCAGTTCACAAATCATTAACCTTAACTGACCTGTTCTAACCTATGTTAGACTTCTTAGTTCACCTATTCTAATTTCTGTCTCCCTCACAAGAGACAAAGTTGTGGTCTCTTGTCAAGTTTTAATATGCATTTCAAAGCAGAATACAAGTAAAACACAGTGTAAAGAAAACAAATCAGAGTATACAAGATAGAAAAGGCAATAAAGTAATAGAAAATACAACAAATAAACAGCAAACTAATATTTCCCTTGCAAAAATGTAGCAGAGTCTGGGTCAGCCTATCCAGTAAAGCTCAGAAATGTTTTATTTTACTTCTTGAATAAAAGGTTTAGTTCCTAGCTCCATCCCCTGAGTTCACAGAGAATTAACCTTAAATGACCTGTTCTAACTTATGAGTGACTCCTTATTTGACCTGTTCAAATTTCTGTCCAACTAACAAGAGACAGAGCTATGGTTTCTATTTAAGTTTTAATATGCAGTTAAAAGCAGAACACAAGTAAAACACAGTGTAAAGAAATGAAATCCCAGTATACAACATAGAAAAAGGCAATACACTACTACAAAATACAACAAATAAAACGCAAACTAACTTTTACCTCCAGCAAACCGTAGTCTAGTCTGGGTGAGCCTTTCTAGTAAACCTCTAAAATATTTTATTTTACCTCTTAAATTACAGGTTTAGTTCCTAGCTCCATCCCCTCAGTTAACAGATGATTGACATTAACTGACCTGTTCTAACTTATGTGTGACTCCTTAACTTATCTCTTCTAATTTCTGTCTCTTTTCAAGTTTTAATAAGCAGTTAAAAGGAGAATACAAATAAAACAGAGTATAAAGAAAACAAATTACAGTACACAAAATAGAAAAAGAAATAAAGTAATACAAAATGCAACAAATAAAATGAAAACTAACCTTTCCCTCACAGCAAATTGTAGCAGAGTC
Source organism: Protopterus annectens (assembly GCF_019279795.1). Lineage (NCBI taxonomy): Eukaryota > Metazoa > Chordata > Ceratodontiformes > Protopteridae > Protopterus > Protopterus annectens. The sequence continues at coordinate 4,546 of NW_025054829.1, forward strand.
TGGGTGTACCTTTCCAGTAAAGCACTGAAATATTTTATTTTACCTCTTAAATAGAATGTTTATTTCCTAGCTCCCCCGCCTCAGTTCACAGATGATTAGCCTTAACTGACCTGTTCTAATTCATGTGTGACTCCTTAACTGACCTGTTCTAATTTTGTCTGACTCAAAAGAGACAAAGCTGTGGAATCTTTTCATCTTTTAATATGCAGTAAAAAGCAGAATACAAGTAAAACACAATATATAGAAAACAAATCACAGTATAAAGAATAGGAAATGTCAATAAAGTAATACAAAATACAATAAATATAGAGCAAGCTAACCTTTTTCTCACAGCAAACTATAACAGAGTCTGGTGTGCCTTTCCAGTAAAGCTCCAAAATGTTTTATTTTACCTCTTAAATAGAAGGTTTATTTCCTAGCACCCCCGTCAGTTCACAGATGATTAGCCTTAAATGACCTGTTCTAGTTTATGTGTGACTCCTTAACTGACCTGTTCTAATTTTGTCTGACTCAAAAGAGACAAAGCTGTGGAATCTTTTCATCTTTTAATATGCAGTAAAAAGCAGAATACAAGTAAAACACAATATATAGAAAACAAATCACAGTATAAAAAATAGGAAATGTCAATAAAGTAATACAAAATACAATAAATGTAAAGCAAGCTAACCTTTCCCTCACAGCAAACAGTAGCAGAGTCTAGGTTACCTTTCCAGTAAAGCTCTGAAATGTTTTATTTTACTCCTTAAATAGAATATTTAGTTCCTAGCTCCACACCCTCAGTTCACCGATGATTAACCTTAACTTGCCTGTTCTAACTTATAAGTGACTCCTTAATTAACCTGTTCTAATTTCTATCTGACTCACAAGAGACAGAACTGTAGTGTCTTTTCAAGTTTTAATAAGCAGTTAAAAGCAGAATACAGGTAGAACACATTGCAAAGAAAACAAATCACAGTATACAAAACAGAAAAGGAATAAAAGTAATACAAATTACTACAATTAAGTGCTTACTATCCTTTCCCTCACAGCAAACTGTAGCAGAGTCTGGCTGAGCCTTTCCAGTAAAGCTCTGAAATGTTTTATGTTACCTCTTAAATAGAAGGTTTATTTCCTAGTTCCCTGATCAGTTCACAGATTATTAGCCTTAACTGACCTGTTCTAATTTATGTGTGACTCCTTAACTGACCTGTTCTAATTTCTTTCTGACTCACAAAAGGCAGAGCTGTGGTCTCCTTTCAAGTGTTACTATGCAGTTAAAAGCAGAATACAAGTAAACCACATTGTAAAGAAAACAAATGACAGTATACAAAATAAAAAACAACAAAGTAATACAAAATACAACAAATAAAATGCAAACTAACATTTCCCTCACAGCAAACTGTAGCAGAGCATGGGTGAGCCTTTCCAGTAAAGCTATGAAATGTTTTATTTCCTAACTGCCCCCAGCATTTCACAAATGATTAACCTTAACTGACCTGTTCTAACTTATGTGTGACTCCATGATTGACTTGTTCGAATTTCTGTCTGACACACAATAGACAAAGCTGTGGTCTCTTTTCAAGTTTTAATAAGCAGTTAAAAGCAGAATAAAAGTAAAACACAGTGTAAAGAAAACAAATCACAGTGTATAAAATAGTAAAAGGCAATAAAGTAATATAAAATACAATAAATATAAAGCAAACTAACCTTTCCCTCACAGCAAACTGTAGCAGAGTCTTGGTGAGTTTTTCCAGTAAAGCCCTGAAATCTTTTATTTTACCCCTTAAATAGAAGATTTTGTTCCCAGCTCCAGGCCCTCAATTTGCAGATGATTACCCTTAAATGACCTATTCTAGTTCCTAGCTCCACCTCCTTAGTTCACAGATGATTAACCTTAAATTACCTGTTTTACCTTATGTGTGATTCCTTAATTGACCTGTTCTAATTTCTGTCTGACTCACAAGAGACAGACATGTGGTCTCTTTTCAAGTTTTAATAAGCAATTAAAAAGAGAATAGAATACAAGTAAAACACAGTGTAAAGAAAACAAATCATAGTATACAAAATAGAAAAAGGCAATAAAGTAATATGAAATATAACAAATATAAAGCAAACTTACCTTTCCCTCACAGCAAACTGTAGCAGAGTCTGGGTGAGCCTTTCCATTAAAGCTCTGAAATGTTTTCTTTTACCCCTTAAATAGAAGATTTAGTTCCCAGCTCCACCCCCTCAATTCACAGATGATTACCCTTAAATTACCTATTCTAACTTATTTGTAACTCCTTAATTGATTTGTTCTAATGTCTGACTCACAAGAGTCAGACCTGTGGTTTCTTATCAAGTTTTAATAACCTGTTAAAAGCAGAATACAAGTAAAACACAGTGTAAAAACAGATCACAATATATAAAATAGAGAAATGCAATACAATAAATGCAAAATACAACAAATATAAATCAAACAAACCTTTCCCTCACAGCAAATTGTAGCAGAGTATGGATGAGCCTTTCCAGTAAACGTCTGGAATGTTTTATTTACCCGTAAATAGAAGGTTTAGTTCCTAGCTCCACCCTCAGGTCACAGATGATAAATGTTAACAGACATGTTCTAAGTTATGTGTGACTCCTTAAATGACCTGTTTTAATTTCTGTCCAACTCACAAGAGACAGAGCTGTAGTTTATTTTAAGTTTTAATATGCAGTTAAAGCAGAATACATGTAAAACACAGTGTAAAGAAAACAAATCCCAGTATACAAAAGAGAAAAAGGCAATACACTACTACAAAATACAACAAATAAAATGCAAACTAACTCTTTACCACTACTCACAGCAAACAGTAGCAGAGTCTGAGTGATCCTTTCCAGTAAACCTCTGAAATGTTTTATTTTATCACTTAAATTTTGTTACTCCACCCTCGGTCAAATGTTTTAAAGTTTTAATTAGGGATCCTTAAAACCTGTTTAACGTAACCCCAAAAGAAATTAATTTTTTTTTAAAAATCAAAAAAAATCAAGAAAAAACAGGTAAAAAAAAAATCCCCGTAACAAAAAGAAAAAATAAATTAAAAAAAAAAAATTTTCAAAAAAACCTTTTTCAAGAAAAATACGACTGGGTACCTTTCCTAAACCCCTAAAATTTTTTTCCAAAAAACCCGTTCTCTTAGTTATCCCAAAAAGAAAAGTTTAACCCCAAGTTAAATTTAAAAAAAGGGAAAAAAGTAAAAAAAAAAAAAAAAAAAACCCCAAAAAAAAAAAGAAAAAGTTACTCAATAAATAAAAGTAATTTCCCTAAAAAAGGAAAATCTGGGGGGGCCTTTCCAGTAAACTCTGAAATGTTTTATTTTTTTAAAAAGAAGGGTTTTTTCTGCTCCCCCTCTCAAAGAAACTTCTCCGTTTAATTTAGGGATCTTTTTAAAAAGTTTAACCCATCCAAAAAAATGGGCCCTTTTAAATTTTTTAAAATTTAAACAAATAAAAAAAAATTAATAAAAATAAAAATTTTCAAAAAAAAAAAGGTAAATTAAAATACCAAAAAAAAGTAATTTTCCTTTCACAAAATTTCAGATTTTTACCCTTTTAAAACCTGTTTTTATTTTCCTTTAAAAAGAAGGGTTTTTTCCCGCCCCACCCCCAAAAAAGATTCCTTTTCAGTTTAATTTTGGAAAAATTACGTTTAAAATTTTGCCCCAAGAAAAAATGGGCCTTTTAAATTTTTAAAAGATTTAAACAAATAAAAAAAACCTTAAAGAAAACAAATCCGTAACCCAAAAAAAAAGGGTAAATTAAAATACAAAAAAAAAAACTAAATTTCCCCTCCAAAAAAATACCGGGGCCTTTGTATTTTTTTTTGTTTTTTTTAAAAAAGGGTTTTTTTTCTTTTTTAAAAAAGAAAA
>NW_025054830.1:0-7671 GCF_019279795.1 Protopterus annectens
ATACCTCAAGTTAAAGTTGTTCTTGGTTGTTTTATTGTAAACAGCACGATTCCTTATTGTAACATAGACTACTTGTTTTCCACTTAGAATGAGAATTTTATTTTATTTTCCTTGCATTGTTTTCATTTTTTCTACTTCTTTTGTGTCCTTGTTAGTAATTGTTACTCAAAGGGAATGTACTAGTCATTGTATGGTACAATAAGTGGGGTAGGTAGGATATATTCTTCATTGTTGAAAGAAGCAATGCCACTAAAGTGTAAAATAGAACTGATGTCTTTAAGTGTAAAACATGCATAGATTCTTAATGGGATTTCACTGGGTGGGTTGGAATCACATGATAATGTATTAATCTATTTAAAATGTTTTAAGATAGGTTTTACTTGCATCTGAAGAAGTCTTTGTATTCAACAAGAAGAAAAGTGCTTCACGTTTATCGTGTATTTTTTTAGTAAAAGCTTACAGAGTGAATTTTCTTTGTCCTCTGCCTTTCATTTGCCATTCTTTGGTTTTTGGACTTTTGAGAAGTTTGTTTTGTTTGCCTATTTTCTTGGAATTTTATTTTCATAACTAGCTTTGGATGATTTTACAAGGGATCTCAGCTTCTTACTGAGGCTGATAAGGGAATTTTTTGCATTGTGGGATTTTCCTCTTTTCTGCAACAGTTTCTTCCTTTTGTTGTAAAGTTTGCTTATGGCAGGAGACCACCAGATTGGCTTCCTTTTATTGGAGGAGAGCATCTTGGTTCTAATTGAGATTGCACGATTCATGCATGGGTGGATGTCCTCGTACAGTGCCTTAGTGTAGGACTCAGCAGTCAAACTTTCAGTTCCCATCTGCATGGGTGTCATGAAGTTTGTCACTTCTGACTTGAGTAGCATGAAGCTGGCTTTGGAGAATTTTTTATGGAGGTTTCCTTACTGGGGAGTGAGGGTGGGATGTGGATGTTAAGGGTGATTAGCTTATGGTCTGGCCTGATCAACGAGGGGGTGACCACAGGTGTGGAGCATCGATTTCCCATGTTGGTAATGTCCATGTCTAGGATACTGGAGCCCCTGGTGGGACTATGGATTAGTTGATCCAGGGCATTGGAATTTATGAATTCCAAGAAGTGTTGGGCAAAGGTGTTGGTACACAAGCATTTTTCTTGATTAATGGCAGGGTAGTTGAAATCACCCAGTATTAGGGTGTTTGGTTGTATCTTAATATTTTCCGGTATGTTTAGAAAAGTGTAGTGAGAATCTTGGGGCATGGTGGAGGATCTGTAGCAAGCTACAATTTGGATTGCAGTCTTACCTAGTGTTAGTTGCACCTGGAGAATTTCAATCTATGAAATAATCCTTTATGACATTGGCAGACTGAGACGGGCTCAAGAATGGTACATGATGCGATATGCCAGCTGTATCCACCAGTATGTACTGTATGTGTGATGCTCCTGCACTGGCCCAGTAATCAAGGAGCCTCAGTCCTCACTACTACCACCAGTGAGGGTTGTACACAATAGGAGTATCACAAATACACACACAGTAAAGTACAATTACCGTTCAGAGCACACAGAGATCACAGTCAGTCTGGGGCTGGTTTCTCCCTCTATCTCCATATTACCAATAAGACTCCCCACTGGCACAGCTATATGGTTAACATCTCAGCAGAGTGCCCAAGTCAAAACATCCATCAACCTCTCTGTACAACCTGTGCTTACTCTCCCTGCTAAAGTAGCTGACACACACACACTTTGAGATTTGGGAAAGACTGGCACAGTTCTACCAGCTATGGCCCCTTTTTCCCACAGTTAAAAGTAGTTCCGACTGCCAAAATCCAGCTGTTTATCACTTACTGTAAGGCCCTTACCAAAGGGTGATGAATCCTACTGTGTGATGTGCCTATTAGCCAAATGGTAAATGTGAGCAAGACCAAGCCTATTGGAGTGGGCTATATAGTGTCACAGAATACACATGCAAGTACCCTAAGAGTTTACTTCATTCTATACAGACCAGACACAATTACAAGGGTTACTTATATTTAATAACTAATAAAGGAACATGACAATACTCAGTCAATACAGTAACTACAGTGTTCAGACTCACAAGGAATAATTTCAGACAACATTGCAGGGCAGTGTGAAATAATTATAGCAAACATCTATGGTAATAGGTTCATAGGTTCATAGGATGATACTAGGCTATTGGTTCAGAGGCCCTTATAGGCCTAGGCAAGACTTTTGCCCATGTTCCTTCAAAGTCAGCACCTGTTTCCCCTATCCAGCATGGACACAGGTGGGATCCCAGGGGTGTATGCTCTGTTTCCCATCCAGTCATCCAGGTTCCTCTTCAAGAGGCCTAGAGAGGTACTCTGCATGACACAGAAAGAGAATCTATTACACAGTTGGCCGCATCTTTGGGACACAAACCTATCCTCCCAGACAAGTTCTATTCCTATCACAGACCAGGTTAAGGCCTTGTGTGCAGGTTGCGTGAGTTTAGTTAGTCTTACAGATATGCAGAAACTCCATCAGGGCTGGGTTGGACATGGCCTTGTATGCCAGACAGAGGTTACCTCTGAGGAGTCTGTATGACACAGAGTGGTAGGATAGGGATTGTAACCTATCTGTGTATGGTAGTTTTTTGAGGGCCTGGATTCTTCTGGCGAGGAACCTCTGTGGTCTCTCCAGCTGCTGTATGTGCTTTCTGAGGTACATGCTAAATGGGGCATTGTACCCAATAATGGGCCTTATAAGGGAAGTATACAGGGATGTTGTGACCCTCCTGTTCCTGGATGAGATACCCTTACTTATGAGATGGTTCATGTAGGAAGCTGTCCATACAATGGAAGCAACATGGTGGACAAAAGTCAGGTTGCTATCAGTCTGGGTGCCCAAATCCCTCACAACTGACTGCATGCTTAAGACACTGTTATTAATGTGATAATTTGTGGGGAAATCACTCTGCCCAAAGGGGATGATGATGCATTCATTTGTATTCAGCTTGAGCCATGTTTCTGGCAGCAGCCATTTGTTTGTGTGAGACCCTTTTGGAGGATGTACACATCACTAGGGAATCGATGACAGCTCCCAGCTTGCAGTTATCTGCACACCTGGTCAGCCTTAGCCCACTGGTTTTGGCCTGCACCTCAGAAAAGTATATCCCACATAACAAAGGCCCCAAGAACACACCGTGGGGTGCACCACTCAATACAGGTCTCCTGCTTGATGTGGCTTGCTCTATTTTGACTAAGTGGATTTTATTAGTGAGCCAGTTAGCTACCCATCTGGTAACATACAGATTGATGCCTAGTTGAGAGAGTTTATCTATTATGCGTGAGTGGAGAATAGTGTCAAAGGCTTTGGCCAGGTCAAGGTAGGCAGTGTGCACTGTCTTCCTCTCATCCATGGCTTTGGTGAATTTCTCAAACACATCAACCAAATGTAACAGACATGACCTCCCCTTCATGAAGACAAACTGTGTGGGATCAAGTGTTTGGAGGTTGACAGTGTCCTTGTTAATGAGGTCCATGATAATCCATTCCATGGCCTTACAGATCAGGCTAGTTAGGCTGATGGGTCTATAATTTCCCAGATCAGTGGACACTCCACCTTTGTGTAAAGGGATGACAGTGGCTGTCCTTCACTCAGCTGGAACAAAGCCAGTAGTCAGGCTTTGGTTGAATAGGGCGCCTAATGCTGCTGCAAGTTCCTGCCTGAGATTTTATCATGTCCCATGGAGGCTGTATATTTTGCCTTTGAGAGAGCAGTGATGGCCTGATCCCTAGATATAAGGGGAAGGGGGCAGGTACTGGGAATGTCCTGATTTTCTGATGGGGGGGACAGAGGGGTGACATTTTTGCTGAATCTGTCAACCAGCAGCTTTGCCATATCAACGGCATTTATATATATGGTGTCCTTGACCACAAATTCTACAAAGATCTGAGTGCTACATTTGAGATTATGGACATATGTGAAAAAGGCTTTATGATTATTTTTAGTAGATGTGGCCAATTTGGACTCAAAGTTTGCTTTGGAGGATTTCACTAATGCTCTTATATGCTTGTTTAGGCTAAGGAGAGATTGCTTCTAAATGGGCACCTGCTCCTTTCTTGGCCCTGGACAGCATGTTTTTTTCTTTTGTTATAAAGTTTATTTATTGCAGATGTCCACCAGACAAGTTTACTCTTCCTTGCGGAGGATGATTTAATCCTGTCAGGTAATCCTGATTCCATGCATCTATATAAGTGTTCATATAGTAAGTTGGTATAGTTTTGGATACTAGTGCCAGTTCCTGGAGAGAGGGAGGAGGAAGTGAAGCTGTTTATACCATTCCTCAGGAGGCTGTAATCAGCTTTGGAAAAGTGTTTTTCTCTGACCCTAGCTAAAGGGGGGTCATGGGAGAGGCTGACTTCAAACATGACCACTTTATGATCTGATCTTACAAGGGTGGATAATACTGCAGGGATGCTACAGTGGTTACTCATGTTGATTAATACCAAGTCCAGGATATTATCACCTCTTCCTCAGGGTATTGACTAGCTGTTCCAATGCATTTGTATTGACAAAATTGAGGAATTTGTGACCATTTGTGTTCTTGCATGAGAAGTACTTCCAGTCTATGTTTGGGTAGTTAAAGTCACCCAGGATCAGGGTACAGGTTTGAATCTGGATAGATTTACATGGTCTAGATAGGCAGTTTGGACATCTTGGGTCAGATTTCACAGCCTTTATCTGGCTATAATTTGTATGGGCATCTTGTAAATGGTTAACTGCACCTAGAATGTTTCCTGTGCATCATACAGTTTGACCAGCCTGGAGATGCGTATGTCTTTAATATATACTGAAATGCCACCTCCTCTGGCTTTACTACCCACAGCTTGGGGTCTGAATGTATGATAGGATGAGTAACCAAGTATGGCAGGGGTAATCTCCACAGCTATGAATCAGGTTTCTGTGACTGCAAAGATGTCATCAATTTCTATGGTTAGGACTGTTTGCAATGAGTGCAGTTTCACATTTAGACTCCTAACATTTAGCTGCATGACCTTTAATTTGGATTTTGTTGCAATTTTTATCTTGGTAGTTTTAACCTCATCACTTTCCTGCCAGTATTTCCACCTGTGCAGTTTAAATAAGGCCACATTCCTACCCTTTGCAATCATTGGGCCATTTTCAAAAATGCTGAGCAAAGCTGAGCTATGTGCAAACCTGCTATGCTAATTTGAGCAGTGCTTATGATGGCAAATACTGAGCAGTGCTTAACAGTGTGCAAATCCTCTTAGCTGAGCTGAATACTACTTAGCATGGGACTTCTTAGCAATGCTCAAGACAGCTAAGCAGAGCTGACCACTGCTAAGAATTGCTCAGATAGGTCCTGTTTGAGCATTGCTTAGCTTGGCTTAGCTGTGCTTAGCAAAACTGAGCTAAGGACAAACAAATAGTTTCCTTTAAAAAAAGAAGTCAGACTTGAATATTAATTACTCATTACTGATACATTATTATTAAGTGTATATATTTTATTTAAGCAATAACTGATGTTAGTGTGGTATATTAAGAGATGAGAATGTATATTAGGAGAAATGGCAGTGGAATTTCTAACTAGATTGTTTAATGAAAGGAAAGTCAGAAAATCCTGAGATAAAAAATGTTTTGGTACCTATCTTTAAGAATAATATTGCAGAGCTGCAGTAACTACAGAATAAAACTGATTAGTCACAGCTTAATTAAAAGAGTAGTGGGGAAGGTTAAAAAAGGTGATGATTAGTGATCAGCAGTATGGTTTATGCCAGGAAAGAACATCAGATGCAAAGTTTGCTCTAATGTTTTGGGGAAAAACAAGAATAAAGGGTTGCATTGTGTTTTGTAGACTTGGGGAAAGAATACAGGGGGCCTAGAGAAGAGTTGTGGTATTTATGGGGGGAAATGGAGAGAAATATGGAGTGGTACAGGAATATGGGGGAGTGTACTGGTGAGGACTGCAGTGGGAGTGACAGATCCGTTTAATGGAGGTGGGGTTACATCAAAACAGCTCTGAGTCCTTTCTTATTTGCAGTGGTGATGGACAGGTTGACAGATGAAATCAGACAGGAGGCCCCGTGGACTATGATGTTTGCAGATGACATTGTGATCTGTAGTGAGAGTAGGAATCAGGTTGAGGAGACTCTGTAGAGGTGGAGATATGCTCTAGAGAGCAGAGGAATGAGGGTCAGCAGGGCTAAGACAGAATATATGTGTGTAAATGAGAGGGAGGGTAGAGGAATGGTGAGGATGCAGGGAGTAGAGTTGGTAAAGGTGGCGTTTAAGTACTTGGGATCAACAGTTCATAGTAATGGTGAATGTGGAAGAGAGGTGAAGAGAGTACAGGCAGGGTGGAATGGGTGGAGAAGAGTGTCAGGAGTGATTTGTGACAGACGGGTATCAGTAAGAGTGAAAGGGAAGGTCTACAAGAGTGTAGTGAGACCAGCTATGTTATATGGGTTGGAGACAGTGGCATTGACAAAAAGGCAGGAGTCAGAGCTGGATGTGGCAGAGTTAAAGATGTTAAGATTTGCAATCGGTGTGACTAGGATGGATAGGATTAGGAATCAGTATATTAGAGGGTCAGCTCATGTTGGACAGTTTGGAGACAAGGCAAGAGAGCAGATTGCGTTGGTTTGGACATGTGCTGAGGAGGGATGATGGGTATATTGGGAAAAAGATGCTAAGGATGGAGCTGCCAGATTAGAGGAATAGAGGAAGGCCTAAGATAAGGTTTATGGACGTGGTGAGAGAGGACATGCAGGCGGTTGGTGTGACAGAGCAAGATGCAGAGGATAGGAAGAAATGGAAAGAGATGATCCGCTGTGGCGACCCCTAGCGGGAAAAGCCGAAAGAGAATGATGATGAGTGTGGTATATTAAGATTTACCCATGGTTGTTATGGTTTACCCATGAGGGTGAAGCCAGAGTGATTAAATAAAGGCAACCGTGAGTAAATCTTAGTAGTTTACAGCCAGAGGATCGGTATTGCTATTATACATTGACACTATTTAAGACAAAATGTTTACTTTTATTAAATAAATGTCTTTGTGTACCAGCACCGTGCTGTCCTTCCACATTTCTATAGTATCCGGGGGCTTTTTACTATGTACTGCTCATGTGCATGGACCATGCATTCCCACGTATACCCAGTACATCAGTGCTTTGCAAAGGAAGCAATGCAGAAAAGAAGGTCTCCGTTGCTCCATTTTTGTTTTCTAATGTTTTATTTTTTATATACAAAAATAAAATGTCGGACAGTTTTAGAGTAAGTGAGTGAAAGAATGGAGGAAATACAAGGAAAATTAGGTATGTGTCTTTAGTTTTGAATAACATACTTGATTTTATAGGTACATAGGTGTGTACTAGGCTAATGACCCTGGAGCCTTTACAAGCCTAGCCCATAGGATTATCCTGGCATCATACCACCTGACCTTAGTTCCCAGTGCCTCTGTCAAGTAGAGCAACTGGAGTGATCCCAGTGGTGAATTTTCTATTTCCCATCCACTTATCAAGATTTCTCTTGAAGACGGCCAGTGAGGTGCTCTGTTTGACATGTATAGGAAGTCTGTTTCTTAGCACGGGGGTCTCTGGGTTAGGAATCTGTCCCTCCAGCTTGTTCTGTTGATTGTGGCAATGAGGTTCAGTTCTCTGGAGCATGTGGTGTGGCAAGGG
>NW_025054831.1:0-7950 GCF_019279795.1 Protopterus annectens
CAGGCATGTTCTAGTAGAGGGACCAAAACAAAAGGGCAGAATACTTAAAAGAAGCAGCCTAAATTTAAAAAAAAACATAGTTGGTAACCCGCTCTATGCATATTTAGTTAAGTAAATTTATATGAAAGAAACAGAACTAGAAAACCTTGCTAGTAGGTGATAGCATGATTGTAGTCTAGTTTTAAATTTCAATAAAATTTTTAATAAAACACCTCAGATATTTCAGGGTTTATGAACAAAGTGAAATAAGAAAAAAAATATTAAAAATAACAAAAAATAAATAAATTCTATAATAAAGGAAAAAAAAGTTGTCCAGGACTAAGAACAGGTGCCTTGAAGCAATCTCTCCGCTTGAACAAACAAAAAGAGCACTTGTGAAATTATTACCATAAATCTTTTAAAGGGAAGAAAAAATGTGCTACCAGCCCTATTTTTTCCCCTTGTCTTAGTCTTGTATGACTAAAACTAAAAAACTAAAGACCAATATATGCTGGTAAACAGATTTTTTGTCCTCTTTCTACTCTTCTTGAAGGAAAAAAAAATTGTTTTTTTTGGCCCCGTTTCCAAAACAAAAATCAAAAATGGCCCCCTTTTGGTGTCTGAGCCAAAATCAAAAGGACCTTCTTCTTTCAATGAGAACATCAAGCAGTTCCCCTTAAACAGAGTTTTTTTGGCTCATATTTGACCCAAACCTGGAAAAAACAAAAGTGTTTTTTGAAAAATTTGATTTGTTTTTAAAAAACTGCAAATTTTCAAAACTGAGACAGGAGCCCAAAAAAGGGCATTAAAACCCAGTTTTTGGTAACCTTTTTAAATCCTAAAGCAAGCTTTGAGTAAAATACATCTACTAAAACAGTCATCCTTGTTTCCATACTTTCCCTAGTGTTCCAGAGACCAGTTTTGCTGATCCCTGGGCTTTGTCTTGTTCCTGTGTTTCTCCATTTTCCTTGTTTGGTCAGGGAAGTTTCTTTACTCACCAAAATGGGGGTACTGGCTGCCTGTTTGTCCTTAGGAGTGGTTTAACGCAGTGACTTGTAGTGTATTGGCCATTTTGGGTCATTTCCTGTCTTTTCCCGCCCCTGCTATAAAGCGTTTTGGGGGTTTTCCAGCTATTGAGAACTCCCCGCTCCTCGTGGTGGCCAGCATTTCCTCAGCAGAGACCAGAAAAAACTACCTTTCCAGATTTTAAGTATTTTTTTTGGCTTTTTACTTTTGTAACTTTACTACTGTTTTGCTTGTTTTATCAAAGTTTGCACTGTTTTTTCTGTCTTTTTAAGCTAAAACTGTTTTTCCCTTTCTAGTTTAAGTTTTTCCTAAAGTTAAACTACAGGCTAATACACTCAAGTGTACTAGCTTTTGATAGCATTTAGTCGAAAATTATAGCATTTATTGTGTTTTCTGCCTTTCTGTAAAAACTTGAAAAAAAAAAAATATCCTTGTTTTTCCCTACTTTCCTAACTAGTGTTCCAGAGACCAGATTTTGCTGATCCCTGGGCTTTGTCTTGGGTTTCCCGTGTTTCTCCATTTTTCCCTTTTTTGGTCAGGGGAAGTTTCTTTACTCACCAGTGAGAGTGGGGGGTACTGAGCTGCCTGTTTGTCCAGAGGGTGGTTTAAGGCAGTAACTTGTAGTGTATTGGCCAATTTGGGGCATTTCCTGTCTTTTCCAGCCCCCCGTTGCGGGCTGTTCCAGCTAATGAGAACTCAGCACAGCTCCTCGTGGTGGCCAGCAGTGTTCCTCTAGCAGCAGAGACCAGAAAAAACTACCCAGATTTTTATTTTTCTTTTTTTGCTTTTTTTGCTTTCGACTACTGTTTTGCTTGTTTTATCAAAGTTTGCACTGTTTTTTCTGTCTTTATAAGCTAAAACTGTTTACTGCACTTCTAGTTTAAGTTTTGCCTAAAAGTTAAACTACAGGCTAATCACTCAAGTGCACTTTTTATAGCATTTAGTCGAAAAATAGCATTTATTTGTTTTCTGCCCTTTTTGTAAAAAAATTGAAAAACAAAAAATATCCTTGTTTTCCATACTTTCCTAACTAGTGTTCCAGAGACCAGATTTTGCTGATCCCTGGGCTTTGTCTTGGGTTTCCCGTGTTTCTCCATTTTCCTTGTTTGGTCAGGGAAGTTTCTTTACTCACCAGTGGGGTATACTAGCTGCCTGTTTGTCCTTAAGGGGGGTTTAACAGTAACTTGTAGTTATTGGGCCCTTTTGGGTCATTTCCTGTCTTTTCCCGCCCCGCTATGCTTTTTGGGGGGCTTTTCCAGCTATTGAGAAGTCAGCACACGTCATCGTGGTGGCCACGAGTGTTCCTCTAGCAGCAGAGACCAGAAAGACTACCTTTCAGATTTTAAGTATTTTCTTGGCTTTTGACTTTTGTGACTTTGACTACTGTTTTGCTTGTTTTATCAAAGTTTGCACTGTTTTACTGTCTTTATAAGCTAAAACTGTTTACTGCACTTGCTAGTTTAAGTTTTGCCTAAAAGTTAAACTACAGGCTAATACACTCAAGTGTACTAGCTTTTGATAGCATTTAGTCGAAAATTATAGCATTTATTGTGTTTTCTGCCTTTCTGTAAAAACTTGAAAAAACAAAAATATCCTTGTTTTCCATACTTTCCAACTAGTGTTCCAGAGACCAGATTTTGCTGATCCCCGGGCTTTGTCTTGGGTTTCCCGTGTTTCTCCATTTTCCTTGTTTGGTCAGGGGAAATTTCTTTACTCACCAGTGAGGTAGTACTGAGCTGCCTGTTTGTCCTTAGAGGAGTGGGTTAAGGCAGTAACTTGTAGTGTATTGGCCATTTTGGGGCATTTCCTGTCTTTTCCAGCCCGCTGCTCTAAAACGGTTTTTGGGGGGCTTTTCCCGCTATTTAGAACTCAGCACCCCCTTTTGGCCAGCAGTGTTCCTCTAGCCCGAGACCGAAAAGACTACCTTTCCCGATTTTAAGTATTTTTTTGGGCTTTTTGCTTTCGAAATTTTTTTTTTTTCAAAGTTTGCACTGTTTTTACTGTCTTTATAAGCTGAAACTGTTTACTGCACTTGGTAGTTTAAGTTTTGCCTAAAAGTTAAACTACAGGCTAATACACTCAAGTGTACTAACTTTTTATAGCATTTATGAAAATTATAGCATTTATTGTGTTTTCTGCCTTTCTGTAAAAAAAAAAAAACTTGAAAGAAACAAAAAAAAATCCTTGTTTTCCATACTTTCCTAATTAGTGTTCCAGAGACCAGATTTTGCTGATCCCTGGGCTTTGTCTTGTTCCTTTTTTTCCATTTTCCTTGTTTGGTCAGGAAGTTTCTTTACTCACCAGTGAGGGGGAGTACTAAACTGCCTGTTTGTCCTTAGAGGAGTGGTTTAAGGCAGTAACTTGTAGGTTTTGGGCCCATTTTGGGTCATTTCCTGTCTTTTCCAGCCCCCTGCTATAAAGCGCGTTTTGGTGGGCTTTTCCAGCTATTGAGAACTCAGCACAGCTCCTCGTGGTGGCCAGCAGTGTTCCTCTAGAAAAGACTACCTTTCCAGATTTTAAGTATTTTTCTTGGCTTTTTCGACCTTTTGTGTCTTTCGACCACTGTTTTTCTTGTTTTTTCTATGTTTGCACTGTTTTTTCTGTTTGTTTAAGCTAAAACTGTTTTCTGCACTTTCTTGTTTTAGTTTTTCCTTAAAATTTAACTACAGGCTAATACACCCCAGTGTACTAGCTTTTGATAGCATTTAGTCGAAAATTATAGCATTTATTGTGTTTTCTGCCTTTCTGTAAAAAAACTTGAAAAAAAACAAAAAAAAATCCTTGTTTTCCATACTTTCCTAACTAGTGTTCCAGAGACCAGATTTTGCTGATCCCTGGGCTTTGTCTTGGTTCCTGTGTTTCTCCATTTTCCTTGTTTGGTCAGGGGGAAGTTTCTTTACTCACCAGTGAGAGTGGGGAGTACTGAGCTGCCTGTTTGTCCTTAGAGGAGTGGTTTAAGGCAGTAACTTGTAGTCTATTGGCCATTTTGGGTCATTTCCTGTCTTTTCCAGCCCCCTGCTATAAAGCGCGTTTTGGCGGGCTTTTCCAGTTATTGAGAACTCAGCACAGCTCCTCGTGGTGGCCAGCAGTGTTCCTCTAGCAGCAGAGACCAGAAAAGACTACCTTTCAGATTTTAAGTATTTTCTTTGCTTTTTCGACTTTTGTGACTTTAATTTTTTCTTGTTTTATCAAAGTTTGCACTGTTTTACTGTTTTTTAAGCTAAAAATGTTTACTGCACTTGATAGTTTAAGTTTTGCCTAAAAGTTAAACTACAGGCTAATACACTCAAGTGTACTAACTTTTGATAGCATTTAGTCGAAAATTATAGCATTTATTGTGTTTTCTGCCTTTCTGTAAAAAAACTTGAAAAAAAAAAAAATATCCTTGTTTTCCATACTTTCCTAACTAGTGTTCCAGAGACCAGATTTTGCTGATCCCTGGGCTTTGTCTTGGTTCCTGTGTTTTTCCATTTTCCTTGTTTGGTCAGGGGGAAGTTTCTTTACTCACCAGTGAGAATGGGGAGTACTGAGCTGCCTGTTTGTCCTTAGAGGAGTGGTTTAAGGCAGTAACTTGTAGTCTATTGGCCATTTTGGGTCATTTCCTGTCTTTTTCCCGCCCCTGAAAACCCCTTTAGCCAGCTGATTTCGTTGCCACTGTTGCCCCCTAGGGCAGCCCCTTGCAGGTTTAAACTATTGGACCTAAAACCACTCTTCAAATTTTCCCCTTAAAAATACCTTCCTCGAACTATACTACTGATCTAATCAGATTATAACTAAAAAATCATCTCTACTTGACTCCAAGTAGACTATTCTCTATCTGTTAAACCTAGCACTTGCTCCTACAGTACTTATCACCGATAAACACTCTTGTCATAGTTTGTAAAAAGGCAAACCCCATTTCTGGGCCCCCCATCCCCGGGAAACTTTTTTTAAATTTTTGTCTATTCCTTCTAGCATGTCGAGGATCAGTTGCTAGTGTCCTCTCCTGCTCAGCTGGTGAACCTGGGAATATTGAGGCAATGTTTCAATTGCCTCATGTACCGAAAAACCCTCTCCTCCTCCCCAAAACACAAATACATGGAGATGCAACTTTTGGCCAAACTGGAGGCTGAGCTCTTCAACATAGGACTGGCAAGACCAGTCAGGAGGAAAGTTACCACACACACTATAGACCCAGTCTCACATAGTACCATCACAACCTCAAAACATACACATAAAACACAAAGACATACTGGGGGCTCTGATCAAAAAACTACCAAAACAGCAGAGGCCACCAAAGCAGACACCCAAACAACCACCACCTCAGAACACAACACCTGCAACACATAGACCTCACAGTCAGAGTGTCAAAAAGTCACAGCCCTTAAGGCCAAACACAATGCCAGACACACTAGTCATTGGTGACTCCATAGTCAGACACACTGCGCCCCCTCACCAGACTGAGGGAGAGTACAGTAAGCTGCCTGTTGGGCTAGAATCCGCCACATAAGCAAGCACTCAGGTCTCTCAACAGCAGGTACAAATAGACTCAGTCATTGTCCACGCTGGTGTAAACGACCTGGGGGCGCCCTCCTTGGACTACATAAAAAGAGACATTGAGGAGCTCTCTGATTATGTAGCCCAGGCAGGTATGACCCTGACCTTGAGCAGTATCCTACCTTCACCAAGAATGATGCCACAATACAGAGATAAGATGATCAGCTTTAACAATTGGCTTAAACTCTGGTGTCATTCAAAGGGGATCCAATGTCTGTCTGCCTGGGATGACATGCTGGACAAGCCAGCTGCGGGGGCGGCTTGCACCTGTCACCCTGGGTTTCCCGGATATTGGCAAAGGCTCTTGCCACCCCTATAGTGCCTTTTTTAGGCAAGGCTCAAATTCTAAACCTACCACCCTAGAACACAAAAATGGAAAAAAAACTAAGGGTAATGCTGCTCAATGCCAGAAGTCTAAATCTCAAAATGCCCACTCGAGGCCCTTCTCAGTATGGAGAACATCGATGTCTGTGCTGTGACAGAAACCTGGTTCAAGGCTCCTGAGAGCACCCCAGCACTATCAGGTTTTTACCTCATATCATGCGTTCCGGCCCCAAAAACCGGACAATACAAAAAAGGGAGGGGGGGGGGTATCCATATTCATCAAGGACACCCACACCTCACGACTGGTGGCATGCATCGGGGACCATCCAGGTGCAATTAACCATAGGCAAGACTGCTCTGCAAATTGTAGCATGTTACAGGCCACCCTCACAAACTCAGGAACCTCACATGGCCTTCCTGAAAACACTGGGGGGTAAATGTATCCCAAACACCATCATACTAGGTGACTTCAATTACCCTAATATAGACTGGGAACACTACTCAAGCCCAAACACCTAGCCCCAAAGTTCCTGGAATTCATAAACTCAAATGCCATGGAACAACTAGTCACCACCCCCACAAGAGGAGAAAACATACTTGATCTCACCATCACGAACATGGGAGCACAATGTTCAAACCCCGAAGTATCCCCCTCACCGGTGAGATCAGATCAAAAACTAATCTGCTGGAGGTCCTCATCCCACCCCACCTGAAAAAAAAAGACCACAGTAAAGAATTTCCCAAAGCCGACTTCACACTTCTAAAGACTAGTGTGGTCTCCTTTAAGGCCCCGAGCGGGGAAACAGTACTCAACCCCTGAATCACTTACAAATGCCTTCTACCAGCACCTGCAGGACTGCATGGATAAGGCAATCCCAAGCAAAACAAAGACTCTTTGTACCAAAGGCAAGCTCCAGTCTGGTGGCCCCCAGCCATAAACAAACTCTACAAAAAAAGGAGGAAGCTACTACAAGATAGAGAAAAATCCTAAAAAGGTAAGACCCCCTTGATCACTAAAAGAAAAAAACTAAGAGCTCTCAAAAAATCACCCAAAGCAAATTTTGAGAGAAAAATAGCTAAAGACTCAAAAGACAATCATAAGGCCTTCTTTAGCTATGTTAGAAACCTGGGAGGAAACTCCCAGATATGCTCAGAACTAGTTCAAAATGATGTGAAGATTACTGATCCTACAGACATTGCCAACATACTGGCTGACAGGTTCAGTGCAAACTCCCCCAAAGGGAGATATCTATAAAATGATTGCAGCCCCCAAACATCTCCCCGCCCAAGTGAGAACTGCTCTCTCCAAAGCAAAAACACAGCATCCATGGGACCTGATGGTGTCCCGGCTGTGTGCTCCAGAACTCAATGAGGAATTAAACCCACAGCTAGGACAGCTGTTTAATCATAGTCTTACCTCTGGATCTCCAGGGGTGGCGCCCGCAACTGTGGTCCCACTTCACAAAGGCGGTGCCTCCACCGACCCTGGAAATTACCGGGCCCCTTAGCTTGAAAACCTTATCTGCAAAGCCATGGAGAGGATCATAATGGACCTCATAAATAAAGACATAGGAATTTGCAGACTTTGGATCCAACCCAGTTTGGCTTTGTCAAAGGCAGATCATGCCTTTTTAAAATTGGTTGACTTTTTAAACAGTCACCAAAGCCATTGATGAGGGGAAAAGGGAGTCCATACAGCCTACCTCGATCTGGCTAAGGCCTTGATACAATACCCCCCTCGGGGATCATTGAAAAACTCATCAGCTTAAATGTTAACCCATACATCACAAGATGGGTTGCAAACTGGCTGAGTGACAGAACCCACAGGGTCAGAGTTGCTGGCGCCATGTCAGACTCAAAGCCTGTCACAAGTGGTGTCCCACAGGGCTCAGTCCTGGGCCCACTCTTGTTTGGCATCTACTTTTCCAGTACAAGCAAACACAGGAGGGTTATGGGTGACAAAGTTTGCAGATGACTGCAAACTGGGCCTAGTAGAAAACACACCTGACACAGATAACCCTCCGAAGGGGCTCCCAGAAACGGGAAACTGGTGCCCGAGCCATGCCTTTTAAAAAAGTTTTAAAA
>NW_025054832.1:0-9571 GCF_019279795.1 Protopterus annectens
CTTGATCTTTCTCTAAGTTTTTCTTCCTTGGACACCAGTTAGTTGGCCTGATTCTTTTCCCAAGTTTAGGCTAGTTTTTCCCTCTTCCTTAGGGAAAGTTTATTGTTACATTTTTCCCAGATACCAAAGGAGATCTGGGTAATTCCCGCATCATGGGATATGGGGCTGCCTCGAGCTGGTAAAAGTGACTCATTAGCAGGGGGTGGGAGCCGAGGATGGGCCCAACCCATCCAGAAAGAAAAAAGGGCGAGAAAGACAACAACATGGAACGTTATGGTAGGTACATAACTTAATTATTTTTATTTTTCCATCTCTCACAACTTTCGATTTAAAAGCCCACATTTGCACTTTTTTCCCCCTTCCTGTAACTAGTTTAGTTCAGATAGTTCTTATTTTTAATTAAATTTTGTTTATTCGATCAGCACTTGTTCAGAACTTTTGCAAGCACTAAATAACCTACAATTTACACAATCAACCTTCCTCATTGTAGAAAAACAGTTTTGGGCTTACTTTCCTCTCAAAAAAGTTTTGTACTCACTTTCCTTTTTGGAAAATTTTTTATTCGGGCAACCAGCTAGTGATGTTCTTCATCTCACATTGCCATTAACATTTGGGGTAGTCCGCTGCCCCGGTAATATCAGAGTATGGTTTTCCCTCACTTTTGAGCCGGGGTACAAAGCATGACCCTTTCCTCAGTTTTTTTTCCGTGGTGATGCAGAAAGTGTTATTTAAAAATTTTTTTATTTCAGCCCTCAATTGGGATTGCCCAAATATTTTTTTTTTCTTCCCTGGGAATGTAAAAAAGAAAATAACTGTATTTTGAAACAGACCCCATAATTACCATAATTTGTGTATCCTTGTTTGACCGAGGCTTTTTGGGGTGTTTTTTTAGGTTCAACACTATAAGGTTGGATTGTGCCATTGGTTTTTGGGGAAGGAATTTTGCCGGAGCCCCCTTAAAACCGGGGAAAGAAATTTAGCCAAGGTTTTTTTAACCAGTGGATCCGGGTTCTCACCCTCTAGTCCCAGGGAGCTTTGTTTTTCAGGATGTGGGCCCCCCAAGGCAGGTCAGGCTGAGGGGGTTCTCAGAATGTATTTTTAAGGTGTCAGCCTTCTGCTTCAACTTTCCAGACAGGTCAGTTTGGCTTCTGTGGGGGTCCCCCCTTTCCAGGTTCGAAAAAGCACATGCTTAAAATCAGAAGATTTAATTATTTTTAAATTTGAGGCCCATGTCCTGATAAGAGGGCCCAGGATGGAACCTTTGGGGGTTATGAGCATTTATGTCTAGTCTTTGAAGACTTGCAGGAGTATTCTCATTATTCTGATTCTGATGATGATTCTACTCCTTCTGCTTTCCCCCTAATTTTTTTTCAAATTCAAAAGAATTTTAAATGGGGAAAGGGCAATTTCTCTGATTCAAAAAAAGGGTTAAATTTTTTTTTTAAATAGGGTTTTGCTTCCTCCTGTTCTGAATGTGGTGGAAGATTTTTTGCAGAGGCTTTAATCCATTCTTTTCCCCCTGTGAAACCGGATAGGTTTAATGCCTGAAGCTCATTTTTTTGAGTCCCGGGGAGACCCAGAAACTGTTAGACCTTTTTTAATTTTGTCAAGAATCCCTTCAGAAAAAACCCCCTTGATAGATGGGGGAAAAAAAGTTTATACTTTTCCCCTTTTAGCCCTGAGAGCTTTAATTGCCAGATGTTATGTGATCCCGCCTACATTCTGAGATGGGTTGAGGGTCCCCCCCCGGCCGCTTTTGCCAAAAAGCAAGTCTCTTATTGGCTGAGCTTACTATATCCCCGGATGCACCACTACCAGTCCCCAGATCTGTTTGCTGCTTCCCTGCACGTGGTCTCGAGCTGGCTGGGCTGAGTAGTTTTATTAACTAACTTTTCTGTCAGTTTTGCTGTTTTTGGTCACAAAAGCTGTTTTAACTTCTCGCTCTTTGTGTGTTGATTGTGAAAATTTTGTGTGTGATTGGGTTGAGTTTGTTTTCGCCTCATCCAGGGCCTTCGGACTGTCAACCTTTTAAAACTTTGGGGTCTCAAGTAAATCTAGTTGTTTAGAGTTCCCTGTCATTACAGGAAGTGTTGCTAGCTATAACTGTAAGCTTAGGTTTATAGTAAATCTATACTTGTTTTTTCCTGTCAAAATTATAAATTTACATGTTCATCTATGACATTGCTCTGTGTGTATATTAGGGGCAACACTTGCAGGAGTCATGCAGCGTTTGTCACGCTTTTCCTCAAGGGTCCTCCAGGAGAGGAAAATAAATTGATTCTTAAGGGTTAATTAAACCTTCCTTTGAAGAAGCCTTGGCATCCTCTCCTCCTGCCAAAGAAAAGGGTTCTGCAGTCCGTCGGATCCGACTGCCAAGACGGCAGGCCTCCTTGCTCCAAGACTTGGGGAGGTCACGGTCTGCCTCGATGCCACCAGTATCGACTCCTCTGGCCGGGCCGATGGCTGGGCATCGGAGTCACCTCGGCTCCACTGCTCACGAGCCGACAAGGTCGCCCGCTCAGACACTTCCTCCTCGGGAGTCTACCTCGCACCGATGGAATCTGGTGTGAGTATTCCTCGGCGCCGATACTCATCGAGTCGCCTCGGCCGGTCCCCTAGCCCTTGGGGCCGATGGAAGGCCTTCTCGAACCCGTTCTGTTTCCTCTCGGTCTTGAATGTCAGATTCTGATATAGACAGGGTGCTCCAAAGACTGTTCCAGTCCCCAGTCTTCCAAAATTTGTTTCGGTTCACCCAGTTGGCGGGCGATGACCAGCATGCCATTCCTCCTCCGACTGCGGCTCCGTGGGAGGTGCTGTTGGAGCCGGTGGAGATCTCAGGGTCGGCTCCGACCTTACTCCAACCGGCCTTGGTCCGAGTTTGGTCAGCGGACTTCTTCGGCTGGACCGGTGATGTTTGGGACCTATGCTTTGTTCGAGCCTCCCCCTCGGTGCTCTGCGGGACGTCGGCTATCGGCTCGAGACCGGACACTCCCAGGATTCTGGGGTCCGGCTTTCAGGGCCATGAGGAGTGCCTTGGCCAAGTCCTCTTCGGCCATCTCTCGGCACCGGCACCTTCCCTGGCGTGGAGACTGGGTCTTTGGCAGTTCCCTGTCCATAGCCAGCGGAGCCCCGAGGCCTGAGGTTACCCCCAGTGGGGTTCTCCTCCTGAGGGTTCTTGAGTTGTCAGAGGAACCCCAAGGAAGAGATCGTGCAAGAGGAAGCACGTGGACTCCCAGTCTACATGACACTGATGGATGATGCAGAGGGTCCCCTGTCCTCGGATGATGTCTCATTTGCAGACATCTTAGAGATCCTCAAACAGCGGCTGGATATCCAAACCCCTCTGCGGACAGTCAGTGCTCCTCAAGCCTTTGGCTCAGCCCTCCGCCTCCTGGGTGTCTCCGCCAGCTTCTGGATTTAGTTTGTCACGTGGGAACATCCAGATACCGTGGAACCAGTCCTTCTCGTCCAAATAAATTTTTGTCTATCCCCGAAGGAGTTCCTTGCCTGTAGATGCCATGGTGGTGGCATCTGCTACACAACAGGGACGTGGCAGAGGCTCTCCATCCATCCTCTAATAAGGAGTCTAGGAGATGGACATGCGGGGCGCACCCTGACTTCTACCTAAGGTCTCTGAATTTTTGGCACATTTACCAGGCTTCAGGGATCTGGTCAAGGAGTTGTCAGATTCCTCTCGGGTAACCTACCTGAGCAGCTGTCGGTTAGCTCTCAGTTGGCTATCCCGTCAATTTCTAACGTCCATGAGGCTCATTTCCTATGCGGAGGGGCGGTAAACAGGCGTGGCTCTTGACAAGCCTGGCTCCGTGTCAGTTCTTGGAGGCCTTCAAGTCTTCCTTCTCCTTTGATGGGTCCTCATTGTTTGGACCCAAGGTGGTCCGCTGTGAGCAAGAGGGAAAACTTTATCTGCGTAGGTGGTTATTCCACTCCCTTTCGGCCTTTAGGGGGAAAATGGTTCCAAATCTGTTTTCTCCCAACAGCCGATTCCCTCCAGAGCAGATTTTTCAGGGAGTTTTCAGAGGCGGCAGAAATTCTGGAGATCCCGTGGCTCTTCAGCCTCACCCTCATGAGGGATTGCCCGGCTGCTGCTCGGCCAGTCGGGTGTCGTTTTAGCACCTAAAAGCCTGGGAGTCAATCACTCAGGACAGATGGGTGCTTCGATCGTTGAGGTTACACCATCCCATTCATACTCACCCCCGTCCAAGAATCCCGGACCCACCACCCAGTCAAGGGAAATGGCAGCAGCTTTTAAAGCTGCTAGAAAAGGAGTCATCCGTCCCCACAGACCAGATCGGATCAGGAAATTACTCCAGGTTCTTTTTGTGCCAAAAGACAGGGGACCTGAGAATATTGGATCTCAGCAGACTGAAATCCGTCGAAATCCAAATTCGAATGGTCAGGTTACAATCCATTCTCCCATTGTTGGAGAAGGATGTTTGGATGCTCCATAGACCTCAAGGGCTTATCTTCTCTGCGCTTCAGCCTGGAGTCAGTCATTACCAATTTTCAGTCTGCCCTTTGGTCTCACCACAGCCCCAGGGTGTTCAGTGTTTGGGTTCACCTGAGGTCTTGGATTCGTTTCCCATCTTCGGCTCCTGACTGCCACCAGGCATCTACTAATGGACAACTCAAAGCCACCATCTGGGTGTTTCAGGGATTACATTCAATTGGTCAAAGTCTGTCTTGCTGCCCTCTCATAAAGTTTATAGGAGAGATAGACTCAAGATTGATCGCTTTCTTCCTGCGAAAGGATCCAAACTTTACAGGGAGTTCAAGCTCTGATCTCGAGATCCAAAGCCCCAGCCAGGATGGTTCTAGGTTTAGGCTCAATGTCTGCCACGGTTCTTTAGTTCCTCTGGCAAGGTTACACATGAGGATTCTTCAGTGGCTTGTCAACTCAATGGTCCTTTCAGGATCTTCCCTCAATCATCACATCATGATTGGGATTTTCAGACATCCTTGGATCAGGAAACCCTTTGTTCTTCCAGTGGTTACCCTGGTTGCCTCCCAGATGGTGGGGGCATTGTCTGGGCAGGTTCCTGGCTTCCTTTCTCCACATGTTGGAGATGGGCTGTATCTATCCCTAGGCCCACAAGTTTCTTCTCATCATCCACATGTCGGTGGTTGGTATCTGGTTGAGAATCTTGCCTTGCGAGTGTGGGAATGGGCTGGTTTGGTTTCGATCAAATTTGGAGTTCTCTCTTGGTCTTCTTGGTTTCAGAGATGGGGCCGACCTATTTGCAACTCCACAAAACACCAAGTGCCAAAGGTTCTTCTCCTTGATCCCACATCAGGAAGTACCAGCCATGGATGCTCTAGCACAACCTTGGCCAGGGCTACTTTATGCCTTTCCTCCAATTCCACTTCTTCCCAAAGTTATTCAAAAGCTTCTCAACTGGGTCTTCAATGATTCTGATTGCCCCATACTCCCCTCGTCAGATATGGTTTCCTTACCTGAAGAAGCATGCAGTGGTCGATCCGTGGACCTTAGACCTGATTCGGATTTGCTAATCCATCAGTCGGGACATTGGCATCAGTCCTTCAATCTTTGAATTGACAGCTTTCCCGACCTTAGTTAGGCACACACTAGACCGGAAGTTGTTCACATTTATCTTAACCACTAACAAATTGTACCTCAGTAAGTGGAAGAGGTTTG
The DNA here is from genome assembly GCF_019279795.1 of Protopterus annectens. NCBI lineage: Eukaryota > Metazoa > Chordata > Ceratodontiformes > Protopteridae > Protopterus > Protopterus annectens. The sequence continues at coordinate 5,675 of NW_025054832.1, forward strand.
CTATCTGGCTCAACTCAAGGGCTTAGACCCTATCACTGCTCCTGTCCCAGAGGTTTTGAAATTCTTAACATCCCTGTTTAATCAGGGATCTTCTGTGTCAACTATTAAAGTCCAACTAGCTGCTTTCTCGAAATTCCTTGAATCTACGGATCCTGCTTTGATGAGCAGCAGACTATGCAAAACGTTCATTAAAGGTGCGAGTCTATTAAGACCACCAGTTTTCATCCTGCACCTCCATTGGGATCTTGATTTGGTGCTTGAACATCTCTCCCCTTTGAACCGGCTGCTGCGAGTTAAAATATCTGTCTTGGAAAACATCTTAGTGGCTATTACTTCTGCAAGAAGAGTTTCAGAGCTTCAAGCCCTGTCTATTAACCACCGTACTTGATTTTCCACAAGGATAGAGTATCACTTAGGCCTAATCCATCCTTTGTCCCAAAGGTCTGTTCTAGTTTTCAATCTCTAGAGCTACCAGTTTTCTTTCCAAAATTCTCCAATGAAGCAGAATACACTCTCCATAAATTGGATGTTCACAGGCAATTCTACGCTTCTATTTAGACAGGACTCAGCAACTTGTAAGTCAGACCAGTTGTTTGTGTCCTTCTCAGATAATAAATTGGGTAAAACCATCACAAGCTACTATCTGAAAATGGAACAGAGCTTGCATAACTCAGGCCTATTCTTCTTGGCAAAAGCAACTTACATCATGTATGAAAGCTCATTCTACCAGAGCTATGGCTACTTCTATAGCCTTTCATTCCAAGCTGCTATTCGGAATTTGTGCTGCGGCTACTTGGTCCGACTTTCATTTCCCACTACAAATTGGATGTGGCATCTAAAGGACGAGCATCATTTGGTTCCACGGTACTCAGGAGTCTTTTCCAGTGACCCACCCAGGGTTCAGGTGCTAGGACGCTGTCCCATCAGTCAGAATGTAGATAGGATCACATAACATCCCAGGAAACAACCTTGAAACCAAAAAATTTTTATTAGTCCCCAAACTAACCAGCTCATTTAGATACCTGACACACATACATGTTTATTAGGTACATGAATACTAACCAGCTCATTAGATACCTGACACACATACATGTTTATTAGGTACATGAATACTAACCAGCTCATTAGATACCTGACACACATACATGTTTATTAGGTACATGACATACTAACCAGTCATTAGATACCTGACACACATACATGTTTATTAGGTAAAAATGTTTAATCCCTAACCCAAAAAGGGCTCTTTAAAAAGAAAAACCTGACACACATACATGTTTATTAGGTACATGAATACTAACCAGCTCATTAGATACCTGACACACATACATGTTTATTAGGTACAGGAATACTAACCAGCTCATTAGATACCTGACACACATACATGTTTATTAGGTACATGACATACTAACCAGCTCATTAGATACCTGACACACATACATGTTTATTAGGTACATGATATACTAACCAGTCATTAGATACCTGACACACATACATGTTTATTAGGTACATGAATACTAACCGGGTCATTAGATACCAACACAATACATGTTTATTGGGTACAGGACATATTAACCAGTTCATTAGATCCCCACACATTCATGTTTATTAGGTACATGAATACTAACCAGTTCATTAGATCCCCGACACATTTACATTTTATTAGGTACATGAATACTAACCGGGTCTTTAAGATACCACACAATACATGTTTATTGGGTACAGGAATATAACCAGTTCATTAGATACCGACAAATTCATGTTTATTAGGTACATGAAAACTAACCAGCTCATTAGATCCCGGATATATATATATTTTTGGATCTACTACTATTCACTAAGCACATTTCACGAAAATCAAATTAGAGTACAATTTTAAAAGCTCATTTCACCAAAACACAATTCACTGAAACACATTTCATAAAAAGTTGTAGATAGCCTTTACCCCACTGTAGTGCGACCCTGGAGTTGGTATATATAGTAAGGGGGGTGTGGGGGGCACCCTGCTTGTATATATTATTGTGAGAGAACAGTACTATATTGCAATTACATGTATCCATGTATATAATTCAAAATATTTAAAATAGATGCCCCCCACACTCCCCCTTACTATATATACTAACTCCAGTCGATCGGGAAAACCATCTACAACTTTCGTGAAATGTGTTTCTGTGAATTGTTTTCGAAATGCTTTGGTGAAAAGTGCACGGTCAAATGTGTTTCAGTGAAATGTGCTTTCGGTGAATAGTAGTAGATCCACACACACAGATATATATATATATATATTTATTTATTAGGTACATGATATAGTAACCTGTTCATTAGATATCTGACACAATGCATGTTTATTAGGTCTATGACCTACTAACCATTTCATCAGATACCTGACACACACACACACATGTACATGTTTATTCATAGGTTCAGAGGTAGATACTAGGGATACTAGGCTATCTGCCCTTAGGCATTTATAAGCCTAGCCAGAGTGTATTTGGCTTCCGCCTCCCTATGAGGTTAGCCTACTGTGCCTCTGTAGAGTAGGTAAGATTAGTTTAGTTCTGTTAGTAGGATCATCTACATTTGATATCAACCAGGGGTGATGTCGATTCGGATCCAATCGCATAGTTTGCTTGGATAGAGCTCAGCAGCTCTCTCTAACATGAATGGGATCTCTCATACCTCAGATGTGAGTGGTAACCTGGATGGGAAATTAATCTATAGCTCCAGCTAAGTCCAATTTTCTTGTTGAAATTAAGTATCTGGAGCGTTTGCTTTAAGGGACTTGGATTTTTGAAAGGTGGTAGCATTCCTATTAATTGCTGGTTTGAATGCTTTGTACAGTAGGCATAGATCGCCTCTGGTGCGTAAGCTGGTGAGAGCCTGTGAGTTTATTTATCTGAAGTTACATAGGAACTTTTGGTAGCCCATTTCTCTATGTGAGTATCTTTTGGGGTTCTAAATGCTGCAGGTGTCGGTAAGTGCTCACCATCCAAACTTGTAGTTAAAATGGCCTGATGGGTGACATCACATATGACCTCATCTTGATCTAGGGTGCAAACCCTTTCAGGCACTAGACGGAGGTCCAAGCTGGTATGGCAGGGTCTTTCTAACCGACTTGGCCAGACCTCCGTTTCAGGAGATCTTCTCGTGTCCCTCCTATACCTCTTCCTGAGGATAGATTCCACCTTAGGAAATTGGGGATGTTTTTCCTAAAAGGGGATGGACATATGCACTCATTTTAGCATTTGCTTGAGGCTGAGACCTCTCGGCCACCAAGCATTCTCGTCTCTGTGAGACCCTCCTTCTGGGGTGCCTGTGTGTTCAGCCGGGTCCTGAGGAATGGAGACCCATTTGCGAGTCTATCTGAGACATTTCAGGCCATACCTCGTTAGCCTGACTCAGTCCACTAGCCCTGTGGGATGCTATCTTGGACTGGTATTGGATTCACAGGCACCTCAGATTCTGACAGTGGGAGTCTCTGCTCTCGGGGAGCTCAACAGTTTTGCAAGCCCATTGTCTTTCGACGCTTGGGTTGACAAGCTGGTAGCCAAGTGATGCCCAGGGGATCGTGATCCTGATAGGACTTGCCGAGTCCGAGCTCGAAGGCGTGGGACTGACCTTGCCCTCATCATGGCTTTGGTACTGTTCAAGAAGATCCTAGGATCTTGAGGAAAGATCATGCCCTTCAGGACAAGCTCGATTGGGTGGATCGTGTCTGGAGCGCTCCCAATGTCTTTGTTAGTGAGTTCCTGTTAGCTCCATGCTACAGCGCTAGTCCGGCTTCATGGGCATGTTCCAGCTCCGTTGTGGCACCCGTTTGTGAGTGGGCCACTGAGCAATTCTTGGGTACTCCTGTAGTAAGGCAAGTCATGACCAAGGAGGCAATTCTTCGAGTCT
>NW_025054833.1:0-8050 GCF_019279795.1 Protopterus annectens
TAAAATCTTACCCTCTGTAAAATCTTAGCATGCATAAAAGTAACTACTGTTTGTCTATAAATAGAAATAGAAATGTAAACACTCTGTGTATGACTGGAACTTAGTATAATTCAACTTAAGTAAATGGATCTTTTTTCCCCTGGCCTTCTCGGAAAATGGGTATTACCTAGTCGGACTTTCTCTGCAAACAACAGCAAATAAGTAAATAAATAAATAAATAAATAATTCAAAGGCTAAGTTTGGATGAAAAAATTGATTCTCAGGCAAAGTACAACCATAAAGCCTCAAGTGAAATATGAAACAATGCACAGAACTTATTGTAAATGGCATCACCTATACTGAACCCATACTGAACTTGAGGCCATTGCTAAACTTTTGGCTGAGAGGTTCAGCTCAAATTTCTTCACCTACTCTCTTCATAGGATCATAGGATCATAGAAAGTTACTAGGCTATTGGCCATGAGGTCCTTACAAGCCTAGCCAAGAATGTTGCCCATGTTCCAACAAATCAGCACCCTATGCCACTGTCCAGTGGGGACATAGGTGGAATCCCAGGGGTGCATTTTCTGTTCCCCATCTAGTTATCCAGGTTGTGCTTAAAAAGGTTTTATGAGGTACTCTGCTTTACATGGAGAGGGAGTCTATTCCACAAAAGGGGGAGTCTCTGGGGCACAAATCTGTCCTGCCAGCAAGTCCTATTGATGTCACACACCAGGTTGAGGTATCACGTGTGGGTTACTCATGAGGAGTTGACTTGCAAATATGCAGCAGTCCCATCTGGGCAGGGTCTGAGATTGCTTTGTATGCCAGACAGAGGTCACCTCAGAGGAGTCTGTATGAGACTAAGTAGAGGGACAGGGCTTTTAGCCTATCTGTGTAGGGTAGATGTTTGAGGCCCTGGATTCTCTGAGTGAGGAAGCTCTGTGGTCTCTCCAGCTGCTGCATGTGCTTTGTGAGATACATGCCGAAAGGTGCATTGTATTCAATAATTGGTCTTATAATGGAAGAATACAGGGATGTTATGACCACCTTGTCCCTGGCTGAAATACTCTTACTAATGAGGAGGGCCATGTAGAAAGCTTTCTGTACAATGGAGGCAATATGGTGGTCAAACATCAGTTTGCTATCAACCTGGGTTCCCAAGTCCCTTGCAACTGATTGCATGCTTAGTGCCTTATTATCAATGTGATAATTTGTGGGAATGTCATTCTCCCCAAAAGGGAAGATGATGCATTTTTTGGCATTCAGTTTGAGGCCATGTTTCTGGCACCAGTCATTTGTTTGGTGAGACCCTCTTGGATAATGATGTCCACATCACAAGGGGAATTGATGACAGCACCCAGCTTGTGGTCATCTGCAAACTTGATCAGCCATAGCCTACTAGATTTGAAAAAGCAGAGGCCCCAAGACTGATCTCTGGGGTACCCCTGTTTTTACAGATCTACTACATGAGGTGGCTTCCCCTATTTTGACTAGGTGGGTTCTATCAGTGAGCCAGTATGCTACCCATCTGGTAACATATGGATTGATGCCTAGTTGAGAGTTTATTTATTGTACCTGAGTGGGGAATAGTATCGAAGGCCTTGGTCAGGTCAAGGTAGGTGATTGTGCACCGTCTTCCCCTCGTCTATGGCATTGGTGACTGTCTCAAAGAAGTCAACCAAATTTAACAGGCATGATCTCCCCTTGACAAAACCAAACTGTGTGGGATTAAGTGTCTGGAGGTTGCCAATGTCTTTGTTAATATGGTCCATGATAATCCGCTCCATGGACTGGCAGATCAGGCTAGTTAGGCTGATGGGTCTATAATTTCCTGGATCGGTGGATGCTCCACCTTTGTGCAAAGGGATGACAGTAACTGTCCTCCACTTGGTTGGGATGAAGCTGGTACTCGGGCTTTGGTTGAACAGGGTGCCTAATGGTGCTGCAAGTTCCTGCCTGAGTTCATGTAGGATGCAGCCTGGGATTTTGGATAAAGGTCCCATGCAGGCTGTTTTTTTTGCCTTTGACAGGCATTGATGACTTGCTCCTAGAGATAAGGGGAGGGGCAGGCACTGGGGATTTTCCTGTTTATTGATGGGGGACAGAGGAGTAAAGTTTTCACTGAACCTGTCTCACAGCAGGTTAGCTATATCTACAGGGTTTGTGTATGTGGTGTCCTTGATCACCAGTTCTGAGCAGATCTGGGTTCTTCCCTTGAGACTGCAGACATGTGAAGAAAGCCTTATGACTGTCTTTAGTGGATGTGGCCAGTTTGGACTGAAGTTGGCTTTGGAGGATTTCACTAGTGCTCCTATTTGATTGTTCAGGCTATGGAGAGATTGCTTTTAGACACCTGCTCCTTCTTTGTCCTGGACACAATTTTCCTATTATTATAGAGTTTATTTATTGTAGATGTCCACCAGACAGGTGTCCTCTTGCTTGAGGAGGGTGATTTTTTTTCCTGTCTGGTATTCCTGATGCCATGCAGCTATATAAATGCTCATATAGTACTTTGGTGTAAGTTTGGACATATGTGCCAAGTTTCTGTGGAGGGAGGGCTGAAGCTGTTTATACCTTCCCTCAGGAGGTTGTAATTAGATATGGAGAAGTTTTTGTTTGACTCTAGCTGGGGGTGGATTAGGAGAGATGGTGACTTTTGAAAGTGACTGCTTTCTGTGGTGTGATCTTAGCTTGGGGATGATGACGCTGTAGGGATGCTGCAGTGGTTGCATTCATGTTGGTTAATAACAAGTCCAAGATGTTTTCACCTCTTGTGGGGTGTCAAGGCATTTGCATTGACAAAATAAAGGAATCTATGGACGTTGTATTTTGGCATAGGTATTTCTTCCAGTTAAATCTATGTTTGGATAGTTAAATTCACCTGGGATCAAGGTGGGGTTGAATCTTGGTAGATTTAAAAGGGTCAGATAGATGGGTGGGCATCTTAGTCTGAGCTGGGAGGCCTGTAGCTAGCTATGATTTGAATAGAGATGCTTGTCAATTGATAACTGCAGATATTTTCACCTCTTGTGGGGTGTAAGGCATTTGCATTGACAAAATAAAAGGAATCTATGGACATTTGTATTTTGGCATGAGTATTTCTTCCAATCTTTATGTTTGGATGATTAAATTCACCTAGGATCGAAGTGTGCAAATAGAATTGTTAAAATCAGGCCTTTAAAAATCATTAGGCATTTTAACAGTCAATAACGAACAGTAATGCAGGAAACTCAAGTATCTACTATCATTATACTCCTAATGTACATTAGAGGGAGGCAAAAACATACACAAACTTGTACAGGGTACACGTCTAGCTTTTATTTAGGAAGCACATGTCATTTTATACTATTTGCAATCCAGCTTTGCCCACCTCGCGGCGTGGTCAGTGACAGGATCTTGTCACTTAGTAACTTATGAAAAAGTGCTGAGATAGTGCTTTTAAAATCTTTTCCCATGAGAATATTACAGCTTCCTGGTCACAATGTCCTTCGAGGGATGTAGCCAATTCAAAGGCTCTTGGTGGTTAGAATACAATGGATGCATGCTTTAATACATTTCTTTTGTCTCTCTGTTCACCAGCTGGACATTATCTCTGATAGTCTTTAAGGCCATTCTTCTGGTGGAAGCAGGAAAAGGAATCATGCACCTGGGTCATTTTCTAACTTTGCAAAATAATCTTTGACAGACAACAGCCAGCTACTGTCGGGTCACTCAGTTAAGCCTCAAGCAATAATATGCAGAGTTTTATTTTCTACTGCAATTCTAGTAAAATAGAATTAAATAGGTACATATTATACTGTTCTCATCCTTTGTACTTCATATATATTGAGGGTACATTTATATATGCCTGACCACACAACTTATATATGTCTGCATATATGTCTTTCCTGCTTTCAATTGATATATTGAATACATATTTTCTGACATTCTCCCTCCTGTTAATGCGATTTCATTCTATTAGAAACATAAACAATATTATTTATTTCATTTTCTTAGCTTTTTCCTTTGAGGACTTTCAGCTAAGCTAGTCATTGGTTTTATATTTCAGAAAAGCATCATGAAATTAATCTTTCAATTTTGCTTTACTTTGAGGTAAAAGTTTCAGTAACGAATATATCCAACAAATTTTTGGTCAATCTTTGCTACGTACAGGGAATTTCACAGTAAACACATGCTCCCTATTAGGGGTATACCTACAAATAACGATAAATGTTTAATAGGATGGAACTACCCCAAAACGATTCTGGAAAAAAGTCCGATGGTGGGTTTGGGCCTGGTTTAGTCATTGCTGATACTTGCTTCAAGATTACCTCCTAGGTGAGGTGTTGATTTCATGTTGGTTGTCTGGAATGTGCGCTGGCCATTCTTCTTAAATTGTACCTCTTGCCGGCTGGGGTGAGTAAAAGAGCCATTCGATTTTTGTAGCACAACAGTTTTTATTGCATTCCAGTTCATCAGTCACCAATTCTGGGGTGGAAAAAGTTGCTCCGCTGAGAGCTTCTTGACGGCTTCCTCAGCTCCCAGATCGATTTGACTGCTCCGCCAGGCTGAGGTGGTATTCCCTGCTTGGATATAACACTGTTGCAAGTCCATATGAGTCAATTTACTTTTGTCTTTTCACTGAATTATGGTCTTTTCAACCAGCCGGAGTTGTAGCTGGATTCACGGGTTTCTGTAGCTGGACCTTCAGATTTTCGAGCTGTTTTCCCTTGCGTTGTATCTTACCCAAAGGTAATTCTGCGGTATGTCTTATTGCTGAAACCAGATAACCCAAAAACAACTGCGGGACCAATTCTCAAGGTAACCATTCTTGTACCTTTTCCACAAATAAAATCATTACTTTGGTACTAATAAATTGTTATCATGCATGAAACATTTTTCTATCCTTAATAGACAATTGCTTGATTAAGACTGGATTGTCACATGCTGCATTAATGTAGTTTTCATTGAACTCAGATATGAATAGTATCACAAACAGTACCCCCACTTTTTTGACTTTTAATGCTTAACATTTATAAGGCATTGTGCCATTACCATTACTCCAGCCCCACCTGGAGGGTATCGCTAAGTAAGAACATACAACTCCTTTTTGTGTGACAGGTAAAATAAAAGCTATTTTTGTCCTGTGATCTCCTGATTCCTGTATCAGAAACTTTTCAAGTCTCATTTTATTCCCAGAGGGACAGTGGACATTAACAGTCCTCTTATATGTTGTTAGTATAGCTGTACAAACCCAGTGGTGAAATGTGTGCATCAATTTTTGTATGCTGGCTATAATCCAGGGCATGTGTTAAAAGTTTGGATGCCATTCTATAAACAGTTCATCCGCGTCTTCCCTACTCACTTTTACTGTTGTGGTTGAGTGCGGAAAAACCACAATAAGAGAAAAAATTGTCATGTTAGTCAACAAATGCACTGCCAAAGAAAATAATTATGCAATAGTTCTTAGGTTGCTCTGCTTTTTGTTTTGCTTTACTCTTGGCCATTTGCCCTTGTGTACATCAGTCACAGAGTTCTTATTCAGCTGAAAGTTCTTTTGTCTGAAAAAAGAGTTAAACTGCAAAGAGCAAGATTTGTTATTAACGGTTTCTTTATATAATTAGCTAGTGAACTGTCAGCCTCCAGCTCTACGGGCATGAGAGCTTTTACTGAGGGCACATGTGTGCCTTCAAATACTACTTCAAAGGAGGGATCAAACCCTTTACATTTGTTACTATTGAAAGCTGCATGCTTAAGCAGTAAGGGTAAACAGCAAAATCAATTCTTCTGAGTCTCACTCATCCAGCTTCCTTAACTTGTTTTTAAAATCCCAATTTGTACCTCTCCACCAGTCCCTGCTGACTGTGGGTGTGCTAGTGATTCCTTAAAATCCCAAAATCTCCCAAGTTGTTGGTGTCTGATTGACAAAGTGTGTCCCATTGTCACTAGATTCTTTCGGTAGCATGCAAATCTAGGGAATTATTTCCTTTACTAGGGGGCCTTTGCCACTGTTGCTGCATCCAGCGGATTCTGGTTGGAAAAGCTTCTACCCATTTTGAAAACATATCTATGATCACTAAACAGTATTTCTTTCCTTCACATTTATTCAGCTGGGGAGTCCATACAAATAGTATGGAATGTGGATGTGTAGTGGTGTAGGGGAAACTCCCTTGCTTGTTTTAAATGCTCATGGTGCTTGTTACAAGTACTTAAAGCTACTGGGTATTAGCCATAATTTATGTATCCATGTGTTTGGGAGATTTTATTTTTTAACTTTGTGGCAGCCTGCATCCCCTGTTGAGACGTAGCTCTCTGCCCATGGCTCCAACAGACTATATCTAAATAAATTAGAGCGGCTTAATATTGTTTTCCCTTTGAAGTAATACAGTCCATTCTCAAAAATTGCACCTTGTTTTACCCATTTTTGTTTTCTGCGCTTGTAGTAAGCATCTGCATTGTTTTAACATGTCTAAATCTAAAATCTCAAGGGGTTGTAATTTCTTATTCAAAAATAAAGTTTCTACGGAGTCTGAGGCTGCTTGCTTTGCAGCTGCATGATGCATTGCTTTTGAAATTTTATCCTGTTGTTTTTGTATGAGCTACATTTACAAATAGCTACTTTTGGTAGGCAACTGAATAGATTCTATGGCTCCAAAATAAGTGCGCATGATTAATAGGTTTTCCACTGGATGTAATCATCCCCTCTATTTTCTTTATTGTTGTTACAAACATGCACTGTAGAAAAAGCATACTGATTATCAGGTATATATGTTCACTTTTGCCTTTTTACTAAAATACATGCTCCTGTCAAAGCTACCAGTTCTGCTGCTTGAGCCTAAGTTATTAATGCAGCTTAAAGTTTGTGCTTCTAAAATTTTAGTGTCTGTAACTACTGCATACCCACCAGATCTTTCCCTGGGACCCTTCTGCACTTGAGCCATCTTGCGTAATATGTCACCTCAGCATCATTCAAGGCCTTATCTGTAAGATCTTGTCTAAATGCAAGCTAACTGTTCATATGAGGTTGACTCAGCAGTATGGTCATACGCAAAGATGTCTAGCAGGAGAGAAAAGGTATGCAACTTTTGTAAGCAAGAATTATTGCAACGCTACATGGGGGCATTCTCAATGTGAGGGTGGAATAACACCACTGAGGCTGAAGCCTGCACTGCCATTGCTGCTGCAACTGCTTGTACAGTGAGACGGGTGCACCCTGGTCCTAACTGTGATGAATAGTAAGCTATGGGGCATTGCTTATCCCCATGTTGTTCTTTAATACTGATCATCATGTACCATTGCTTACAATCTATGGTCTAAAAAACGTTTGTGATAACTTGAAGTCTTAAAACTAATGAAGAAGCTATTAACTGCTTCAACCTGCAGAAAGCCATTTCTGCTTTTGTTTTCCATTGTAAAATAATTTGGTACCCAGCTCCCAAAAAAATTAGTTGTACCTAAGAAAGACATTATTTCTTTTTAGTTGTTGGTTTGGGTGCTTGCAAAATTGCTGTTTTTTTCTTCTCTTTATTATCTAGTATTTTACCTTTATTGAATATCACATATCCCAGGTATCTAACCTGTGTTTTTCCAAAGTTGTAACTTACTTTGTTTACTTTGTGTCCTTGTATTACTAAAAATTTTAATAATGCTACTGTATCACCCTGCACTGCTGCTGGGTGCTGCTAAAAATGTCATTTACATAAAGTAAAATTTGACTACCTTCTGGTGGGGGAAACCCTGCCAGGTTGCTAGCCATTTTTTGCAAATATTATTGGGCTCACAATATCCCTGTTGTGTATATGTTTTTTACCCTAAATGTAAATGCAAACCAATATTGACTATCAAAGTATAGGTATTGAAAAAAGCATTGCTTATATTCACTAAATATTTTTCTTTAAATCATTTAACTATGTGGGTTCATTGTCTATATACTGCATTATTTACAGTTAAATCTTGTAATTCACCCGTTTGCTTTTTACAAAAGGGTATCCTGGAATTTAAATTTTTGTAACAATGGGTAATTTTATTCTTTTCCAAAATTTTTTTTTTGTGACTTTTTTTTTTTTTCCCTTTTTTTTTTTTTTTTTTT